>NC_050074.1:5514172-5660802 GCF_009764565.3 Dermochelys coriacea | reverse complement strand
ACATTCAAGTCTTTTAAGGAGAAACTGTCTAAACAGTCCAAGCTTAAAACTAGTTATATCAGGCACTTTCAGTTTTTCCATTAGTTTTAAACCACATGAGACCCATACAAATGTGGGCGCGCACGTGCACGCACACACACACACACACACACACACACACACCCTAAAAAAAGAGAAGCAGAGTGTCACTTAACTATATGTAGTCTTCCGGGAATCAGATAACTGATTAGCAATGCCATCTAGACCATTTAGGTCCTGATCCTGCAATCAGATTCTTGCAGCAGACCTCTGCATGGATCCAATTGCAGGATCTTGGCGTTAGTTTGTATGTATCCACTCCCAAGACACTAAAAGGGACAACTTTCACAAAACAAAGGCATCCCTTAATTTGCAAAGTAGGCATGTTACTATTAGCTTGGCAGTGAACCACTTCAAATTATAAAAAAGGTATTTGCTATTTTTAATTAATTAATAAATAAATACTAGATGATCTCAATTGTACCAAAACTGGATATAAGAAAAAAAGACCTGTGCAAAAATACATATTTAAATATGTACAATCAATTAACAAAATATGTCTTCTGAAATAGGGATACTTCAATATTTATAATAGATCAAGAAATTCCAAAATAAAGATACAAAAGTATGTTTTTTGTATAATTCTTTGTTCATCATTGCAGCAATATTTTAGGTTAAGAAAACTGCAGGAGTCATAACGAGAAGTTGGAAAGCCTATAAAAATTGTCCCTCTTAAATTACTACGAAAAACTGTCTAGAAAGAACCCAGCCATTACAAATTCAATTTTGCAAGGTAAATTAATTTTAAGCTTCCTTAATTATTTACAGTAAGAATTATATGAGACAATAAAAGCTTCAGGAACAGTGTTCTGTTTAGAATCAAGATCTAACCTGTAATATTTAAGCAGGTCTGTACTCAACGGCAGACGAAATTTAAGATGGCCTCACTTCCTAATCCCAATAGATTAAAACTACGAGCCCTGATGCAGATGTAGTTAAAACCCGGCCCTACATGAAGCACCGTGATTAAATACTAACTTTCAAATGTCTGCATGGTTTTGAATGAGCTTTGACTTGCCATTATGCTTTCAGATCAACATAATCTTTACACAACTAAAGATGTTCCATCACTTAAAGCCACAAAGGTTGATTAACATACATTTCAGGCAAAAAGAAATGTAAGTCTATCCAACCAAATTGCACTTGTGACTGAAACATGTAAGGGTGACAGCTTGGCATCACCGACTTCCTTGACGCCAGAATTTCACACCCACTGTGCAGGAAACAATCTTTTCAACTGGACATCATATTACATCTTCAACTTTTTGTTCCTGAAATACAGTTAGTTTATGTTTGCATAATAAACGTCTGAAGTATTTTTTCTTGGTGACCTTTTATATAAACTCAAAGCTAAAGTGTCTGCATAGAGGCTTGCTGTTGTTTTGCGGTACATAATAATTCTGCAGCAAGTTCATGTTAACTTGGAAACGTGAACAGCTAACCAACCAAGCACCTGCTGCTCTTAGTGGCTTGAGAATCCCTGATGTACGATGCGCCACCAAAATGGGGAGAAGGCGGATGGACTGTGTGAATAATTTGATAGGCTCAGATTGTCTGATCTCAGCAATATCTGGTGCCCCTTTAAGGCAAAAGAGTATATTCTTGATTTAGAAATTGTTTTCCTTTACTTCATGAAGGTTCAAGTAAAGTCTCAAAATTCACTGTTAAAAAGCTTACTGAAAATATCCAAATCAATGATATTATAATAATGCTAAAGCCCTTTAAAGGATTTCATTTTTGAGATGTTTTAAAACAAGATAAAAATCTCTCATGAAAACTGACTGTCTGGACTGTAACATAGTATAGTCTCCCCTTTATTCACAAAACATCTGTATCTGAGAAAAAGATGATAGTAACCCATCCAGGTGCACTCAAAGTTGGACTCAGTTGCTAACTAGCATCTAGTGCAGCATTCTGAAATATTTTATTGTGGGTAGCTGAAAGCTTGACAAGTGTTAATGATTTGATTACAAGAACAAGGCATAAACTAACTGCAAATCTTTCAGAAAAATCTTTAAATATTTAGTTTTAAAAGGGCTGTTTTTACAGGCCGGAAGGTACAACCAACCTAAATCAGCTAGTAGAGTTCTTCTTTTAAGTAACAAAGGCTTCTGGTATACAGTATAGGTCAAAAATATGTTCTTTGGGAATAGTTTTATAGGTTATTTGCCTTGGTTGATCTGATACTTTTGCATTCGGATTTCCTTCATCAAAAGGAACTAACAATTTTTACTTTCTTTTGCAATAGAATCTTATTCAAAATAATAATTGCTTTTCCATCAGGCAAGTACAACGTTATTTTTATATTTGTTTTTTGAAC
The DNA here is from genome assembly GCF_009764565.3 of Dermochelys coriacea. Lineage (NCBI taxonomy): Eukaryota > Metazoa > Chordata > Testudines > Dermochelyidae > Dermochelys > Dermochelys coriacea. The sequence goes on along the minus strand of NC_050074.1, from coordinate 5,658,404 downwards.
AATGGCCTCAAACAAGTTTTTAAAAGTTTTTGAAACTCCTGACAGCTTCTTATCCCAAATTACTTGCAAAAGACTGGGCAAAACACAGACTATTTAGTTTCTGAATTGTGCTATTTTTGTGTTCCATGAAAGGAACACTGCTATAAAAACACTAAAGCCATATTCCCTTCTTGAGGGCTTCTTTTCATTGTGCCTAACACATTGTACCCCCGCTGCAGGGATTCTTTCAATTGACAGCGCCTATCGGGTGGCTAATAACCTACAAAAGACACCATCAGCATAAAAAGAGTCCACAGTAATGGTTGTCCCCAAACATTCTTTTGCCAGCCAATCTATGTCAAATAGTGGCAAGATGATGTACTCCTGTAGGTAAAAATCTCACAGATTTGTAGCAAGCAGTCCAGTCCACTGTTAACACTGGTAAGAGCAATTATGTGGCTGAACTTCATCCAGTGTCCATTTACAATATTCACTGCTACAGACATGGCTTCAGGGAAATTCCTTGTTTGAATGACAGTCCAGTAGATTTCCACACCTGAGGACCATGGGAAGCTGGGATAACTCAAAGGCATCTTGGAGTCCAGAATTCCAGATGGAGGTTTTGCTTATAGTGAACGTTGTCCAGTTCTTTTCTCACCACGGTATATTCAGCTATCAAGGACGTGCCTTTGGCTTTCAAACAAAAAAGAAAGCTGTGTAAGCAAGCATGTTGTAATAGATATAGTAAAGGCCACATCAGGCAGGACCTTTCTGGACAGCAAGAGAACACGTCAGAGGGAGTTACAAGGCACCAGGTAGTATTATTAACAGCCAGTCGCCTTGTTTGCATCTGGAATTCTAAAGTTTCTGCCTTCCCAAGTAATTGTGCTCTCCAATTACACTCCTAAATGGCTGACTGGTATTGTACTCATGACAACAACAATCAGAAGCACTAAGGTGTGGCTTTCCTCATTTCTTAAACATATACATTCAAGTTCATTATTTCAAAAGTAGCTTTTTCCTCCATTAGGTTGCTCAGTTAAATGAAAACTGTCAGGAAGTACCAAAAGTGAAAGTTCCTAAAGCAATAATGGCTGAGCCGTATTATCCATAGATAGGCATTTCTTCTTCTTATACAATATGTACACTAGTCAGCGTACAACAGCAATGATAGACCTGTTCTTTGGAGGAAAGTGAAAATTCAGAGACCTGTCCAAGATGGTGTCATAAACATACAGCTAAGGGTAGCATAAAATCTCTCCTTTACCTGTAAGTAGTTAAGAAGCTCAAATAATCTGGTTGGTACCTGACCAAAAGGACCAATAAGGGAAGAAGATCCTTTCAAATCTGTGGGGGGAGGTTTTGTTTGTGCTTTCTTTGTTGTTCTTTCTTGGACAGAGAGGGACCAGGGCAGGAAAAAAAAACATCTCCTAAAATCCTACCTGAAATAAGCATCTAAGATTACAAAAATGTAAGTAATAGCAAGGAAATGCGTTAGATTATCTTTTGTTTTAGCTTGTGAATTTTCCCTATGCTAGGAGGAAGGTTTATTCCTGCTTTTTGTAACTTTGAAGTTGAGCCTAGAGGGGAATCCTCTGTGTTTTAAATCTTATTACCCTGTAAAATTACCTTCCATCCTGATTTTACACAGGTATTTCTACTACTTTTTTCTTTATAATAAAATTCTTCTTTTAAGAACCTGATTGGTTTTTAGTGTCCTAAAAACCCAAGGGTCTGGTCTGTGCTCACTTGGTTAACCTATTGGTTGGTATATTATTCTCAAGCCTCCCCAGGAAGGGGGGTGAAGGAGCTTGGGGGGATATTTTGGGGAAATAGGAACTCCAAGTGGTCCTTTTCCTAAATCTTTGTCTAAATCACTTGGTGGTGGCAGCAGAATCCATCCAAGGACAAGGAAGGATTTGTGCCTTGGGAAAGTTTTTAACCTAAGCTGGTAGAAATAAGCCTAGGGGGTCTTTCATGCGGGTCCCCATATCTGTCCCTCAGAGTTCAGAGTGGGGAGGGAACCGTGATAGATGGGCCTTTGTGAGTTCCTAACACTTCAGTTATATGAACTTCCACAGTAGCGCGGAAAAAAAACAAAGGGGTAGGGATTTGTAGGATTGGTGGAAATAGAAAGACATCATCAATATTTAAACACAGTAGAAAACATACCATGAGGAAATCTTCTCCATATCTAGCTTCTCTGAGTCTATTTTTTCCCTTTAAATAGTCTCTTTTCCTTCAAGTGATCTTCCAACCTATTTCTTATAGTTCAGCAAAAACAGCCGTATCTGATTTTTTTCTCTGTTATTTCCCATTCCTCTCCTCATGACCCCACTATGCATGGCAAAATAGTTTTTAAACAACACATTCATTTCAATGTGGTTCTATTTTGAGAAGTAACTATAACAATAGGACCCTACTTACGCACAAGATCTGATCCCTTCGTGTTTTCCTTCTAACTTCTGCTGGTTTTAAACGCACAAAAGTAATTTTTAATTACTCTTATCGCCTGTTAATACTGCAGAGCCAGTCAATACAGCTCTTGGGGAGGGAGCTGTATTTTACTGCAGCTGAGTTATAATCAAAATGGTTAACTATGTTCTGATTGTAGAATGCTTACTGGTGTTGATATGGAAGTCAGAAAGATTCCAGCCTGACTTTCAGATACTTGGCTCATTTTGCAAGGCTGACACTCAGGAAAAATATTTTTACTTGTCAAGTGAGTGAATTTCATCTGAGAGTTATTAGGTAATAATTATAGAACCATTATGCCACTTTTATAACGCAACTTTTCAGAGTAAAATCACACTTTCAAAAAGCAGATTTGTTGTAATAATCCGACAGCAACAGATTCATATTGAAAAATATTTAAAAAGAGTAACATGAAATAAGAAAATAGGTATCCACCTTTCACTAACAGAGTGTCTAGAATCAGCTATTCAACCTAAAATACTGTAACAGGACACGACCTAGCTGTTGTAGGGGTCCCTTCTGGCGTTAAATTCTCTGACTATGACCAATATAACCCCTACAGTCACCAGTGGATGTCTACAGATTCTAAAGCTAATCTGTCAAGCTTATGTCAGTCAGTGAAATATCTTCACTACAAAATGTCATACCTGATGAAGAAGAGAATTGTTCATCAGTCCCTGGGTTCCTGTGATTGCACTGGTGTGTTTTGCGTGAACATTGTTCACCGATGGCAATTTGGCAACCTTGTTTGATTTGTTGCTGTTTATGCTGCTTGAACTAGGTGAGCACTTTCTTTTCTTTCCTATGAATTTGTCCAGGGAAGTGTGTGCATGTGAAAAACTGCTGTGTGAATTTACAGTCAGTTCACTGGACTGATGAACAAATGGCCCTAAGGAAAGAGTGGAATCACTGCTGTTCATCATCACACTCATTCTTTTTATCGATTCTGCAGGGCTTCCAGTAGGAGGGCCCCTCCCTGATTGGTCATGTTTGAGGCTAATGGGGTTAGCTTTGCTAGTCATACAATTGAGGCCAACACTGTGCGACGAAGATGTCATAGATGAATGATAAGAGGTCCCAGAGTTAACCACACAGTTTTTCCTAAAGGACTCTGTGGAATGAGACGAAGGTGCTAGCAGTGCGGAACTGTTTTTACGCTTCTTTCCTGAGCCACCACTGCTACTGTTGCTACTGGTACTGTTACAGTTGGCACTGCTAGCAGAAGATTCCTTAGGTTTAAAAGACTTGCTGGATTTCAATTTCTGAGGTTTGCTGGGCATAGGTGAAGGTACTGAGGAAAGCACTGTAGGTGTTGAAGGGGACGAAGACACTTGTCTTGATTGCATACTGCAGACAGGGTCCACTGCACCCAGATTAGAAGGATTGGCATTTAGTGTAGTTCCATGTGATGGGACCGATTTACTATTAAGAGACATACAGGAAGGAGAAACCAATGTTGGTGATGACATAACCGTGGTGGGTAAAAGGAAACCTGCAGCACTGACACCATATTGTGACGTAGGCATTGAGTTTGTCCAATGCGGAGCACGAACAGACGCGGTGTTGCTAGATGCTGGGGGAATTTTCCTAGGAAAGAAAAAGAAACAGTTAGTATTCTTTGTGCACGGACATCAGTGACTAGACTGAAACTGTCCTGCATTAGAATAATTATATTTGTATTTGTTCAGTGCAAAAATACTAACTTTATCAAACCCTAAAATATTTTGATAAATTAACCCAACTACATTGCAAACAAGTATAGCACTGCTTAGTAATCCTATTCCTTTGGTGGATGTATACGTGGTTATTTATCTGTAACTGGAGTTCCCGAAATATTACTGTCTGCTCTTCTGGGTGAGATTTCAAAAGTGCTCAGCATTGGCCTAACTCTGCTCCTACTGAAATCACAGAGTTTTACAATCGACTTCTATGCTGCGTTCCCTCTGCCTCATAGATCTTGAGCCATGGAGAGGCAACAAGTCACTAGAGGCATAGTGCCTTGAAGCAGTGATCTCGGAATTACAAAGGAGGCTCCAGGACAGTTCTCAGCACCAACTGTGATGCTGACACCAAGTGTTGTGTTGAGAGATGAAGAGCAGGACCATCTGTTCTGTGGGGAAGTGCCACAGGAGCCTTTCTGACCCCAGAAGAAGAGGAAAGCAAATAGAGAAAAAGACCATGAAAGAACTGCTCTCAGTACAACAAGCTTTAGTGACTGGGCTGGAGCTGGCACCATTATGGCTCTGGGATAGCTTGAGCAGTGGAAAATTATGACTAAATGGGACCTGGATCCAGTCCAACCAAACAGCACTCAAACAGAATGCCCCAACTAAACAATCCAAGTGCTCATGACACTCTTGCTCCCAAGTCCCCCACAATGGATACCAAACACCCTCTACAGCAGTGTTTGAGAAAGAACCATAATTAGGATTTGAGGCACTAGAATTTTAGAAACTGCTCAAGAGATTTCATTTCCATGTCCAACAGGAAAGCACAAGTTGTCAGCTGTCATATTCCTTTAAAAAGGTTTCAGCTACTCTCAGCTCAGCCCAAGAATACAAAGACAGGAGATCTGTGGCTACAGTTTTATGAAGAAGTAAAGAATATAGTCTCCTGGTGAGTGTAACTCAATCCCCTCCTATTCTCCAGATGACAGTTAAAATGGCGCTATTGCTCACATTTACCGTGTTATTGGGAGGTGCTAATTTAAATAGAGGTGATAAGAAGGTTTAGTTTATTCTTAAAATGTCTTTAATGAATTATTATTACAACAGGAAAGCCATTTTTCTCTCAAGCGTTATCTATTTGTACAATCGCAAGAATAATAATTTAAAAAAAAAAAAAAACCCTGTCATTTCTACTCACTTCCACATCTGTGAATTAAGATGCTTGTCCACCATGAAGTTAAGTGCACATCGGATATGGTTCCACCGCTTATCAAAAACGTAATAACCTCTTCCAATTTGCCGGCTACCAAATGTGCAAAACTGAAAATACAGATTTTATTTTGGTGTTTTCTAATTTTAATAACAACTCTCTAAATAATAAATTAACGCACTTAATTACAAACCAAAAATATACAGGAAAAGTCTAAGGACCTAAGATAGCAAACGTACATTAGGACTTTGATCCTTATGGCCCAAAAAGTATGTTCCATATATATTCCCAAATAGCTCAGGCCCAATTGGCAAGGAGGACCATCTTTCTCTCTCTGAGATGCTGCCACCTTTAATAGGAGTCACCTTGATTTAAGAAAGAGGGAAAGTGGTAGATTTTTTCCCCCCAAGGGGCCATTAGGTTTGCAACCTACTCTCATACTTGCTCTGACATTCAGGCCATATTGTATGTGAGATGTGCCTGTGGTTTATGCGGAAGCTTCTTTTGCACTGAGGCCGAGTTTGTTGGGAGACAGCTGCTGGTTTTTAGGTGAACTGGTTTTTTTAATTTCCTCAAAATCAATTAGGATAAGATATACATTATATATAGAACAAGATGTACATTATATATCTAAATAAATATGTTGGCTCTCTATAAGAATCATAGAATCATAGAATCATAGAATATCAGGGTTGGAAGGGACCCCAGAAGGTCATCTAGTCCAACCCCCTGCTCCAAGCAGGACCAAGTCCCAGTTAAATCATCCTAGCCAGGGCTTTGTCAAGCCTGACCTTAAAAACCTCTAAGGAAGGAGATTCTACCACCTCCCTAGGTAACGCATTCCAGTGTTTCACCACCCTCTTAGTGAAAAAGTTTTTCCTAATATCCAATCTAAACCTCCCCCATTGCAACTTGAGACCATTACTCCTCGTTCTGTCATCTGCTACCATTGAGAACAGTCTAGAGCCATCCTCTTTGAAACCCCCTTTCAGGTAGTTGAAAGCAGCTATCAAATCCCCCCTCATTCTTCTCTTCTGCAGACTAAACAATCCCAGCTCCCTCAGCCTCTCCTCGTAAGTCATGTGCTCTAGACCCCTAACCATTTTTGTTGCCCTTCGCTGTACTCTTTCCAATTTATCCACATCCTTCTTGTAGTGTGGGGCCCAAAACTGGACACAGTACTCCAGATGAGGCCTCACCAGTGTCGAATAGAGGGGAACGATCACGTCCCTCGATCTGCTCGCTATGCCCCTACTTATACATCCCAAAATGCCATTGGCCTTCTTGGCAACAAGGGCACACTGCTGACTCATATCCAGCTTCTCGTCCACTGTCACCCCTAGGTCCTTTTCCGCAGAACTGCTGCCGAGCCATTCGGTCCCTAGTCTGTAGCGGTGCATTGGATTCTTCCATCCTAAGTGCAGGACCCTGCACTTATCCTTATTGAACCTCATTAGATTTCTTTTGGCCCAATCTTCCAATTTGTCTAGGTCCTTCTGTATCCTATCCCTCCCCTCCAGCGTATCTACCACTCCTCCCAGTTTAGTATCATCCGCAAATTTGCTGAGAGTGCAATCCACACCATCCTCCAGATCATTTATGAAGATATTGAACAAAACGGGCCCCAGGACCGACCCCTGGGGCACTCCACTTGACACCGGCTGCCAACTAGACATGGAGCCATTGATCACAAGAAATTGCTTGCAGTCATTTAAAATCTGTTTTTAATAATTCCACTAAAAGATCTAGGAGTTAAATTACATCACATGCCCAAATATTTTAGTGAATTTTTTTTTTTTTTGCTTTTGGAAATTAAAGTATGCCACATATACCAACTGCTGCCAAGATTTTCACATTCAGCCATGTTACTGCAAGCCATTATTTCTATGGCAAAACTAAGGCTAGCCTTATGATTTAAAAACAGATAGAATACTGAAAGTGTTATTAAACCATACCACTATTTTGCATGTACCGGTTCCACAGCTACCCTTTTCTCAAAACACTTAAGAAAGTTTCCACCTCTACCTCCAATAATTTGTGGCATTTTGATTTCTCTTATGTTACAGTGGAGATATCTCAGAATGTGTTTTCATAGCACATTTACTCTGATAATTATGATTAAACCCTTCCTGCCTATTCTGTAACAAACACATTTTCCTGTGGCATGAGAACATTTTAGCAAACCCACCAAACAATGCACTGAAAAACTGTAATCAATTTGTTCACAAATTCAGAACCAGTAAAGGATGTAGAACATACAGCAGCGGGCTGAGGATGATGACCTGAATAACGACAATCCAGTTTTTCAACATGTTCTTCTTTTTCATCACACTCTCCCTCATCACTGGATAAACGAGATGCTGGCTCAGCTGCAGGCAACGGAGGGTGTGGAGATTCATGGACCGAAAGAGAGTCACTAGGGCCATTTCCGCTGTACTGGGTTGGACAGCCTGGAGGCCTGGACAAGTAAATACACGGAAAAGGTATTACTGAACAAAGGCTACATTAGTAGGAATTACTTATGCCTGGAATTTTTTGCTTGTATAGAAAGGTGCTTTTTTTTCCCCAAAACCAGGTCTTCCACGTTTTCCTTTCTGTCATAATACCAGTGTCTCAGAATTCTTTTAACAGTTACGTCTCACAACTCTCCAGGAAAAGGAAGAATCATTATATCCATTTGCAGATAGGCACATTGAGACACAGAAAGATTAAAGGTTTCAGAGTAGCAGCTGTGTTAGTCTGATTCCGCAAAAAAAAAAAAAAAAAAAAAAAAAACTTGAGGTATGCATCCGATGAAGTGAGCTGTAGCTCATGAAAGCTTATACTCAGATAAATTTGTTTAGTCTCCAAGGTGCCACAAGTACTCCTGTTCTTTTTTAGAAAGATTAAAGTGGCTTTTCAAGGCCACTCAGCAAGTCAGTAACAGAGCCAGAAATAAAAACAGTAGTCTAGTCCCAACTTCCAGTCCCCAATCACTTCCACCAGCCAGTCCCAACCGCTCAATTTGCAGTTGTCCCTTCTTTTTCTCCACTCCAGAAACTGTTGGGTATTTTTAAAAGTTCATTAAACAAACACATCGCCTTCACACCATCCTGACTTACTGCTTTACTGGATCTGGAGGCACTGCTAAACTGGATGCCTTAAATTAATTTACTGTTGCAACAACTTCTTCATTTTGCATTCACTTCCTTCTCCTCTGTACTCCTAAATCACCACATTTCTATTTATCCATGTCCACCTTGCTGGAGCACCAACACTATGAATAGCTGTTATAGAATGGAGCTTCTGGTTTTCATTTATTCAAGACAGCATTTACCTCCCTGGGCCACCCATCATGGCCTCATGTTAGAAGGGCAGGCGATACAGCTCACCCAAGACTAAGGAAGGCTATGTCTACACTACTGGGCAGTGTAGACATAGCCCAGGGGTAGGCAACCTATGGCACGCATGCCATAGGTGGCACGCAAACTGATTTTCAGTAGCACTCACACTGCCCGGGTCCTGGCCACCGGTCCGAGGGGGGACTCTGCATTTTAATTTAATTTTAAATGAAGCTTCTTAAAACATTTTTAAAACCCGGTTTACTTTACATACAACAATAGTTTAGTTATCTTGATAGATTTATAGAAAGAGACCACCTAAAAACGTTAAAATGTATTACTGGCATGCAAAACCTTAAATTAAAGTGAATAAATGAAGACTTGGCACACCACTTCTGAAAGGTTGCAGACCCCTGACATAGTCTAAGATCCAGTGTGGAATTTTTGAGTGAGCAATCACCAGGCACAGAGCAAGAGCCCCTTTGTTGCGAATGAATCTGCATTTCCCACCTGGTAGCACTCATTGCCACCAACCCATCAGGTTGCTCCCCAGACTAATTTCACACTTGATGGATAAACAGATTTCACTTACCTTGGAAGACTGGGGGGGTGAGGTTTGGGTTTATTAGGTGCTAAAGGCTTTGATTCTGTAGGAATAAGTCCATGAGAATTTTGGTGCAGCTCCTGGGAAGTTTTAGAAGGTGAGGGATGTGGTTCCCTGAGAGGGGGCATCTGCTGATGATGATCCGAATGTCGAAGCAATTCCTTTTCCCTGGTTTTGCTTTTGTGCTCAGCTAATAACAAATCAAATCGTTTTCTTCGACCCTGTACAGCCCTCCGCTGGGTTAAGGAATGTGTCTGCAAATCAAAGCATCAAAGATTAATCCAAGGCAATTTGATTTGCAGAAATTAAACACTCAGACAGATATAAAACAATTCTAGAAGGGAGGAACTAAAGCAAGGATGGCTTTTACAAGAAACTTAAAGATGGCCTAATAGGTGTTCATATTCCTATTTGATAAGCCAATAGTAATTAAAGTCAATGCTCTTTAAGAAGTAAAAACTGTCAAAGGTCTACTAAGCCTTGAGTTTGATACTCAAGCCTTTTTCAAAGTCTCACTTTCATTACTAATACAAGTATGCTACCTGACCATTTATTTTAAATCATGAAGCACAGCACATGATCTTATCTTAAGAGAAAAGTACCAATTTTTTATGTTTATTTGTGGGAATGTTGAGTACAAGATGTAAAACAGACTTTTAAATAAAGGGTACTAAACTTAATAACCTTGTAAATGTATTTGTTTTTGCAAACTAACGTATTCCCGGACACCTACTGTATGGTAATGGATATTAAAACCACAAAGAAACACAGCAGAATCAACAATTACAACTCCAACAAAGCAACAAAATTCAGAGGTTAAGGTGATACTATATCAGGTTGTCCCACACCTGAAAGGTCCTGAACACCCAGTGGAGTTAACTACATGTAGCGCAAAATCTACATGCAGTAGGATAAAAGATTGTTTCCCTTGTTTATATGTGCTAAATTCATTCCCAAGGCCTTATTTTCACACAGTTCGAGGGGCTCAATAATTTTTATTTATTGTGGAAGTAAACAAGCTTATTTTCCACCTTAGTATTAAGCTCTGAAAATATATGAAAACAATATTTTTTAGGGGTAAGCAGAGTGGAAGGAATTTCTATGGGATGCTCTTATTTTCTTTCAAGCTTTTAGTTTATTTCCTGTTATTACTGTTTACAATCCTCTTTTAGAAGCTTGACACTTTTCACTTTTCTTTTGGGAGAACAATAGCTTTGCCCCCTGTGTTTTCAAGGAGGCATTACCTTCAAGTTTTATTCCTTGTCATTAATATCGGTTATGCCTACACTTGTTCCAGAGGTGATTTATTTGTTAGGTAAAAAGAAAAGGAGTACTTGTGGCACCTTAGAGACTAACAAATTTATTAGAGCATAAGCTTTCGTGAGCTACAGCTCACTTCATCGGATGCATTTGAAGTGAGCTGTAGCTCACAAAAGCTTATGCTCTAATAAATTTGTTAGTCTCTAAGGTGCCACAAGTACTCCTTTTCTTTTTGCGAATACAGACTAACATGGCTGCTACTCTGAAACCTGTCACTTGTTAGGTAGCTGGTGGTCCCTCTGCTGGCAGCACGGCTGCTGTGCAGCAGCATAGCTAAATATTTCAAGATCACACATGATTCTTGTCTTTACTTTCTGTAACTTCTCAGGGACAAGTGATCGCTTTTGTTCAAACTGATGTTTAGAGCCAGACAGTTCACCAGACTAACTTTTTAAAGGATGTTTTGTGTACAGAGTTTGACATACTAGACAGGGACTCTTTAGATAAGAACTTCTCAGAAAAAGAGTTGAAGCAATATCAAACTACAGTCCATGGAGGCAGCAGCGTTTGGGTTGATAAAGCCACCTTCTAAAATCTGCTACAGACTTGGTTCTCCTATGGGAAAAAATTTTCTTGGTCTAGGTCCCACATAAAGCAGTGACTATATTTTTTTAATTTCTTTGTGATGGGTGGATTTTTTAAAATTAATTTTTATAGCCAAAGAGACATTCCCCAATAACAGGTTTCAGAGTAGCAGCCGTGTTAATCTGTATTCGCAAAAAGAACAGGAGGACTTGTGGCACCTTAGAGACTAACAAATTTATCTGAGCATAAGTTTTCGTGAGCTACAGCATCCGATGAAGTGAGCTGTAGCTCACGAAAGCTTATGCTCAAATAAATTTGTTAGTTTCTAAGGTGCCACAAGTACTCCTTTTCTTTATTCCCCAATAAGAACACCTAACAATTTTAAGATGGGTAAAATTACACAAGATAGGTAAAATTTAGAATACTTCCACAAGAGGCAGAGGTGAAAGTAAGCCGGTATGCCCCGGTATGGTGTACCGGTAAGAGCCGGTGCGCCGTACCGGGACCGGCTTTCCCAGAGGGCAATTTAAAGCTCTGGGGTAGCGGCGGCAGGGCTGCGGCGGGGATTTAAAGGGCCCCGGAGCTCCAGCCACCGCTACCGCCCCGGCCCTTTAAATCCCCGCCAGAGCCCTGCTGCCGAAGCCCTGGGGTAGCAGTGGTGGAGCTCCAGAGTGGATTTAAAGGGCCGGGGCAGTAGCGGCGGCTGGAGCCCCGGGGCCCTTTAAATCCCCGACAGAGCCCAGCCACCGCAACCCCAGGGCTCGGGCAGCAGGGCTCAGCCGGGGATTTAAAGGGCTCGGGGCTCCAGGAGCCATTACCACAGCTGAGCCCCAGGCCCTTTAAAGCTCTGCCAGAGTCCAGAGCCCCGGTGTAGCGGTGGCAGCCGAGAGCCCTCAGGGCTACTCAGTGATTTAAAGGGCCCGGGGCTCCACTGCGGTAGTGGCAGCTGGAGCCCTGGGCCCTTCAAATCGCCCCCGAGCCCCGGGGCTCCCAGCCGCCTCTGCAGCTGGTAGCTCGGGGGTGATTTAAAGGCCCCCGGGCTCCCAGCCGCCACTACCGCAGCTGGAGCCTCAGGCCCTTTAAATCAAGATTTAAAGGGCCCAGAGATTTAAAGCCCGGCCTCTTCCGATTAAGGCCACGCCTATTCCGGTTGAGGCCAGGCCCCCAGCTCAGGACTCCAGCGTACCGGTAAGTCTTCTAACTTACTTTCACGCCTGACAAGAGGTAAGTTTCCGGTGTCAACCATTTTTTTAAAACCGCAGTCCTATAATATGCATTTACAGTAGAACTGTGCGAATAGTTGAATTTAAAGGTTGACCCTAAACAAATATTTTGAATTACTTGGCAAATTGAAAAAAACGTAAAATAAATAAATATCCCTCCCCGCATGAAACCTTCTGTCTGATCCGAAATGAAACCTTACATATTCAAGACTTTTTTTAAACCCAGGTCTGGTTTACAGTGGAAAAGTCATCAGACCCTACTTATATATGTTAACAGTGACATTATTAATTGTACACATCCTCAGACTTTTTTAACAACAATTTTTATACATTAGCATCATGTAATTAAAACTTAGGAAAAATATTTTTTTCCCCACCAGAACTAAGATTTTTATCAGTCTCCATCACAGTTTTATCAGAGGATAATTTTCAGTGGACATCACTGAAGTTTAGCAGTGAGCAGAATGATGTTCAGTTTTCTGTCAGGATGCACAGAAAATTCAAACTTTACTTCATACAATTTATTCTGAGAAATGTGTCCTACCTTGCATGTCAAAGACCTAGTACAGGGTTTCTTGGTTTCCACATCAATGACGCCACAGTATATATCAGGATCAAACTCTCTCTCTAGCAAATGCACACAAATATACCATTATTGTAAAACCAGAGAGATTAAAAAAAAACATATTTTGAAAATATTGGTCAGAATTTTAATCGTAAAATATATAACTGAACCTGTTCTCAAGACGCATGCATTTAATACTAAGAATATTACAAATTGCTGAATTTTAAAAACATTTCCTTTTTTTTCTAGTTTCTGACTGGTTGAAATTTAGGCCCCAATCCTGCAGCAGGATCTATGCAGACAGACACTTATGACTGTGTCAAGTCTCACAGCAGAATCAAATTCTTCACAGCAAAGGAACATGTATTCATGTAAAAACAACAACAGACTTAAAAGGGCACTACATCAATTTAAATATTGATGTCTGAATTTTTTTAATTTAACATAAGCAACACCCAAAATTACTGCAACTGAAAGATTAGAGAAAACCATTTTCCTATGTTTCAGTTTACTTTGTGTAAGCCATTCAGTTTCCTCTGTATAGGTGGGTCTTTCACACAGCAACAGAAAGACTTTTACAGTAATAGGAAAATGTAACTGTAAACCCCCCCAACATTCGGGCACTCCGAGGCAGGTATAATACCTGAAGCACACTGCCAACTCTTTTTTAAAAATTAACTAGATCTCAAGTTGATGGTGTCCCTTTAAGAACGAGTCACTTTAAAAGAGAACATTTAAGACCAACCCCAACACTTAACTGGTCAACTTTCTGCACTGTAATTAAAATCCATCGACCACCTGTTTAAAATAATGTTTTTGATTATATTTTTATCTTCATACACTACTACTACTATTAATATAGCAAACAATATTTTATAAATTACCTGACAATCTTTTATGTAAGAATTTCCTATTATTTGTACTATCTTCTGGTTTCTTTTCCAAAAATGGAGGCACAGAGAGAAGACCTTTACCATTCAGTATCTGTCCAGGGGAAGGCAAAGGTGGCTTTGGTATTGAGGGACAATTAAGGCCAGTCTTTATTGAGGAACTCACAGTAGTAGAACAAGTTGGACCAACAGCAGTTTTCAATAGTGCACCATCCATCTTTGGATGAATCTTTTCCACTTTGACAGATGGAGTCATGCTGTAGTTAGTGGGAAATAAAGGAAAAGACCATTTGCAAATAACTGTAGTACCCCATGGTCATGATTATCAAAGCTACCGAATAAGTGCTCCATTACTCGAAAATATTCTGAATTGTTCTATTCACAACAAAGACGTAGGTAATAATAATTCTGCCTCTTTTCCCATTTTTAAAATTTAGTAGTAGTTTATTTTATATATATTTTTTGCTACTTTCTGATGTCCTCAATAAGATAAAAATCAATCCTTTCCTGCTCTCTTTACACTATCTCCTCAGAAACATTTCTACAGCATCAGCGAGGAACTGAGGATGTGTGGCTTAGCAACACAGACAAATATGCATTACACAGTTATAGTGTATTGCACAAACAGCTGGGATGGCCCAATTTTGGCAGAAGACCCAGAAGAGATGCCCTGTTCTGATGACAGCAAATTATGGTGCGAATACAGCAATCAGATGTGTGCAGGTCAACCCTTATGACTGTGTGTGAAGTACCACACAAGTCTGGATTGGACCATGCACATCAGATTATAGGATCTGGACCTATATTGGAATAGTCTTCACTGAGAAAGATTCAAGCTGCACCTATGTAGGATTTCTCCTGGAACAATGCTGTTGGTTTGCCTACACTCTAGACCAGTGGTCTCCAACCTTTTTATGCCCAAGATCACTTTTTGAATTATTGGCAACCAAGGATCTACCCCACCCCTTCCCCAAGGTCCCGCCCCTTCCCCAAAGCCCTGCCCCACTCACTCCACCCCCCCACCCTCACTCACTTTCAGCTGGCTGGGGTAGGGGTTTGGGAGGGAGTGTGGGCTCTGGGCTGGGGCCAAGGGATTTGCAGTGTGGGAGGAGGCTCTGGGCTGAGCCTGGGGAAGAGGTTGGGGTGCAGGAGGCTCTGTGTGCTGCCCCTCTCTGCAAGCACCGCCCCCAAAGCTCCCATTGTCTACAGCTCCCTATTCCCGGCCAATGGGAGCAGCGGGATTGGTGCTTGCAGGCAGGGGCAGCAGGAGACACCCCACCCCCGGAGCTGTGCTGGCCACTTCCAGGAGTGGCGTGGGGCCAGGGCAGGCAGGGAGCCTGCCTTAGTGGCAGCCCCGCTCCATCACCGGGGGTCGTGATCAACTGGGAGGTCCTCTAAGATCTACCAGTCAATTGTGATCAACCAGTTGGTGACCACTGCTCTAGACAGATCTCCTCTAGAGCCTTTCCAACAGATCACTGCATTTCATCTTTCATGACCAAACACACAAAATACTTAAAACTGTTACAAATTTTTGCACCAGCTTCTGTGCAACTGAAAATATTAAAATTGATTCTCAAAAGAATATACTCACATTTTATCGTGGGGAACTTTGCTATGTACCGGATGCATTAACCTATTGTTTCCACTGATCTGCAGCTTGTCTTTGGGTGATTTCAACAACTTGGAATTGGATGATGATGCACTAGTACCTCCACTGGATGAGCGATTGCTCCCACTTCCACTGCTACCTTTGCTCTTTGAAGAAAAAGATGAAAAGAGGGAAAATACTGAAGAGGAGGGAGGAGTCAAAGGTGGCTTGCTGGAGGAGCTGTGTCTTCTTTCTGAAAGGAAAACGAGTTTGTGTAAATTTCAGAGTAAATACAGAAACAATTCCAAAGTATCATACTTCATCATCTGCTCCATTAAAATTGTTCCTTTACTGGTCTGGGGGTGCCCTACCCCACACAAGCTCTATAGGGTTCAGCACATCACAACCATGGAGTACTGAGACTCCCTTCAATGCTGCTTCCTAATCAGTCACTGGAATGACTTAACGTGGTGAAGTTCATTCCTCCACCAACAATGCTTAGCTGAACAAGCTGCCTTTTAAAAAATACTTCCATGTGCCTCTCAATCCAAGGAGCACGAGACTCGGAATCAGATCCAGGTCTCCAACATAGGAAAGCACAGAACTATCACTAGGACAGCCAAGTTTAACTCTCACATTTCATCAAGAATTATCAAATGTTTTGTTCTAATGCCTCCTAATGGTCAAAACAGTAATAGGGTGAAAGAACTTTCACACTAATCTTTTGCCACTGCCGGCTAAGTGGTCTCACAGTCCAGTTTGCACCCCAGGGACCCCGTCACACACACTCTCTGGTCTATTAAATTAGTTCCCAGCAATACAGCAATTTAGAAAGCCAAACAAACAAACAAACAAACAAAACCCTCTTACATCTGGAATACCATTAAGACACTTTTAGATTTATACTGTAATTTTCCTGGGAGCAATTCTCCTCCCCTTTCATAATCTGACCAGACCAGTTATGGCAGAAATCTATCTTACAGCATCAGACCTCAGTGACTCAACGCATTCATAGGAAAAATAGTTATTCAGGTGCGTTCTTTGTTTTTTAACCATGAAAAAGATACCTGAATTGCTGAACAGAGAGCAGGCAGGTTCCCATAATGCACATTTCAGAAAAGAAAGGATTGAGTTTATGGAGTTGCATTTAATAAAAGGATAGCCATGCCATTAACATAAATAAAAGTTTAGATATATTTCATTTCAAATTTATAGCCTGTAGATTTTAAATATGTTACAGTTAATTGCTGAGTACCACTGCCTACACATCTCACAACTACATGGGATATCCAGTTCCACTTGCTTACAAACATGGCAATAAGCCATTCACTCACCTAATATCTGGGTAACCCAAACTCCCTGTGGTTCCTAGATAACACTTATAGGCAGCTATCCTATATGCATGTCTGTGTCTCCACCAATTGGCCAAGTGCAGCAAACCAGACCACAGAACTAAGGTGCGTATGTGGAGTGTGGACAGGCACTTGCTTGTTGTTAGTAATAATATTTCTTCTCAGCCGATACTGAGAACATTGCTTAAGGCCACCCGTTTGGCTATTCCAATCTCAGAAATGGCCACAGGGCCATGACAAAACCTAATTAAGCTGTCAGGAAGCTTGCCCATCAAGTTGTGACAAAATTGCAGTGAACTCTGTCACCTGTTGGGTATACGTAATGATCATGTCCCCCACTCCATACCTCCTGCATGATGGCCCATCAGGCACAGGGGAACATGCAATACTTTGCTGAGATTCTGCTAATTCAATCCAGGAAAAAATTCCTTCCTAGCCCTAAATATGTCACTCTGTGACCAATCAGGGCCCCAGTTATAGGTTGAAGCCATCCACAGAAGGTCACCAACCCTGTGCCAATCTAGCCAGCAACAGCACTGCCACCCCCCAACTCTCAGCAAGAGTGTCAAGGAGAAGTAACCATGGAGAAGCGAGTCAACCTCTCCCCACTAGGCAAGAAAGGTGGGGGAGCACCAGACTGAGGCCAGCAAACTCTATCCCCAAGCATCTGGGAGCAAGAATTTTAAACATGTTCCTGGATGCTGAACTAAGGTATTTATAACTGAGGAAATGAACAGATTAGATCAGGAAACTAGAGTCATGAAATGGGGTTTGTAACTGACTCATTGAGTGACTCTCAACAAGTCCCTTATGCTCTGTACCTCTGCTTATCTCTCTGTGAAATGGGTATAATTACTGCCAGCACCTTACAAGGATATTGTTAGGTTTTAAATGTTTGTAAAGAGCTCTGAGATCCTCAGATAACATTTTCCACAGAAATATAAAATAATTGCAGTAGCTATCACCACTTTTTCTTTAAAATACCCGATTTAAAATGATACAAGAAATCTTCTATGATGTCCCATATTAACCACTTGACATATTTACAAAACTAGACATTGTACAGGAGTTTCAAGTGAAGCGTATTAGCATCTTATATCCTAGTAAATGGATGTGCTTCTAATATGACAAACCGTTTATTGCCAAATGTCTTTTTATAGCAATGGCAAGGATCCCTGGGTAGCTTTGATAAGTTACTATTTGAAGGCCATTAGTTCAGTGAAGTTTTATGATGCAGCTAGGCTCCATACATAAACCATGACAGGATCGTTGTGTGAATTACTGAGATAAATTAGTCAATATCCCCCAAACTACTTATATATATATATATATATATATATATATATATATATATATATATATATATATATATATATAGCAAATTCAAAGTCCAAATATTTGTCACAGTTAAAAATAGGTTTTGATAATTTCATAGGTCACCAATGTGATTTATTTTTAACTTAATTTAATTTATTTAAAATAAGAGAAGGGTGTTACTTCATTTAAGTGTGTTCGGAAAAGAAAAAAGGAGTAGGATAAAAAAGGAGGTTAATTATCATCTTGCAAATCATCATTAGTGTTAAACTGTGTAAAATATCAATTTTATCAATTAATCCAAATGATATGAATACTTTTTTTTTCCTAGTGAGTTTAGTGACGGCTGTTCAATTAGCCCTGGATTAAGTTTGGACGAAAAGATGGCCAGACTATACTGTTGTTTGTATTGGTATCATAGAAGGAAAGCCAGTCTTCAGGCAAGTAAGATAATACAAAAAGAAAAACCCTTTTAATTGGTGATAATTAAAGAACCGACTTGGGGGGTTAACACTGTTAATCAAATATCAGGGTTACCCACCATATGGAACAAACCCGTGTTGTGATAAATATTTTTAAAACAGTGACCTGAATCAGCGTGTTTTCTTTTGTGCAAACCCTGAAAACTTTTGTCCCTTCATGGGGATATCTTGATTTTGCAGACTAGATATTTATACTAATATGCAGGTTCTTCATTAACTCAATGGCATTGTGATATTCCCAATAGCCACAATAACTTCAAACTCTAGACTGCCTCCACACTAAGAATTTTAAGGAATTTCCACAGCATTGGTCTGGCACTAACAGAGCTTCCCAGCTGCTGCAAATGGTGAGCACTAGAGTAGTCCAACCACCAACATTTTACCACTGTCCATTAAAATGAGTTATGCTAGTGCTATACATACAGTTGAACAAACCCCAGCCAGATCCAAGAGGTGAGGATCTAGCCTCCTGTATAGAGCCAAGGGCCTAATAACCAGAATTAGAACTCTTCTTTGCCTTGATGCCTACAAAAAAACCTGACAACAGTTAGGCTGCTGCAGTTTGGAGGCCACAGCCTACCATGCTGACCAATATTGTCCTACTTTACTGCCCCACCGGTCTATATCCATCGTCTCTCGTCTTACATTTCACTGTAAACTCTTTGACAGGGACTGTTTCTTTGTTTTATATTTGTACCATGGGGCTAGGTATATGACTGCGCTCCTAGGCCCTGAGATTATAACCATGATAAAATAATAGTAGAATTGTTCAAGCATAAAGATTGGCAATTTTTTTTTTTTTTTTTTTCAAAGTATGGACAGTAGTTAGGGAGAAGGACAACTAGAGAGTTCAACATAAAATGGAGGTTTTCTAAGATATGTTTCAAGTACCAATAGAAATGCTTATTTTAGAAATTTAGGATAGCAATTCAATCTTTATCCTGCATATCACAGAAAAATCTGGTGCAGATGCTATAACAATAGAGTAGTATATATAAAGTACTAATAATTACAGTAGGAACAGGTTTTGAAAAATGTACTCAACGATGATTGAGGGAAAGGGATGCTAATATATCAGTTTCTGTAGATTTATCATCTTTCGGGGTTTTTAAAAAAAAAAAAAAAAAAGTTTCTGGCCTTTATGACTGCAAAGAAAACCATCCAAATGTAGTTAACCAATGTCAATGTCTTCCTGAGTCTGCAAGTTTAAGTGTGGGGGGGGAGGAGGAGTGTGTGAAATTAACAAGATTCTGGTCACTTTCACTGTTCAGACCTCTGTGAATAGCAGCAATAGCAAGCAGTCAAGTTATTCGTGGGGTAGTAGGATCCACCTGATAGCAGTGTCACTATGGACCACATGGATCAAGCTTTTATGTAATTATGGGTCATCATTTGAGAAGTTTTTCTGATGGTAGGTTGAGACATAACAGAGGCAGTCTACTTGTGCTGTTTGTTGCAAGGAGTTTTTGTGAGCTGGTAATACATCTGTTGCTTGTGTTTAATGTAGGCTGTATGCTGAAAGACTTGGCAAAAGGCAAAATGAATAGGACTTTTTGGCAAAAATTAATACATTTAAAGTTAGGGGCCAAACCCCAAATTTAGGTACCTAAATAAGTAGACTGATTTTCAAAAGTCCTAAGCATTTAGTAGTTCATGCTGATTTTAATGGGAACCAGTGGGTACATTCACACCTCTGAACTCCCTCTATTTTCGCAATATTTTTTTCAACAGAGCATGACCAAGATGATATGACAACACATCAACATTATGGGAATGAGAGATAACAGTCACATTCTATGGGACTTATCCACATAAGAATGACACCACTAGTAAGAACAACACCTACAATGCTCACATCCCCTTCGACCCAAGGAACCGTAAACCAACCAGTGAATGTACAAATAAAATATGAAAAAAAAAATCAACCTACAATCAAATAAAAAGGAAATTAATAAAATCTAGCAAATCAAAACTACAAACCTTACCCCGGAATTTTCACCCTAATAGGAAAAGGGGCAGAGACTCCCGGAAGTACACTACAGACTTTGCTATTGATTTTACATGGAAGGTGCTCAGATACAGTACTATAATGATGGGTGGCAGTATAAACCCTATGCGAGATATAAAGCTTTGGTGTAGTTATATCTGGAATACTGTATTTGCTTTGGGGTTGCTCAGCATCAGGAAGAAAGTGACCTAATGCTGCCAATTCTCACGATTTTCTTGAGACTGGCGATATTCTTAAAGACTTAGCATCTGTAGTCATGATAATCTTTTTCCTCCCAGTCCTCAAAATCCTTGAGCAGAGCTTGAAAACTTTAATTCTAAAAGCATTAAACATCAGAAAACAAATAAAAAACTGCATATTTTAATAATGATTATTAAGCCAATCTCAGGTTTTGAACACTTAGGGATGGCAATACTGTTGAAAAAAGAAATGAGTTCAGATAACACAAACAAAAAATGATGGAGCAAGCGTGTTTATTGCACGTTTTACTTTTGCTTTTTTCCCCGGTTCACATACAATACCAAAACAGTTTATGAATTTCTTAAATCTTTTCAACATTATTCACCAAATAATTTTGGCTAATTATTTCCAATCTGTAGATTGCATCCCTGCAGTTCACCAAAAATATTCAGTACTCATTTTAGTTCTTTTAGGGTTTTAGTTAGACTTAGCACACACTTATGTCCTGAAACTGGAAGAGTGTAATTCAGAATCAAGCTTCCAGTGAGAATACTCATTTATTAATTCAAAATCTGTTTTTAATATTCTCCAATATATTCTTAAAATTACCTATTTCTATTTATACTCTTGACAGCAAACTCATTTTCTCAAAGGAGCATTAACGCAGTCAAAATGTTCTACTTACGAGGAACGATTAGAAGAATCAAACATACATTACTTGGTTAAACTATAAGTAGGAGATGAGAAGAGACGTGACAACAGTCTACAAACTAACACCAATGCTGGAAAGGAATTAAGGAGACAAGTGGAAGTAATGAGATGAAATTAAAGGCAAATTTAGGTTAAATATCAGGAAAAGATCTACAAATTAAAGATCTGTTTAGCTGAGAAACTCTCCCTCAAGGGAAGTGGTACAAGCTCTACTTATAACTAAACTCCAGAAAATATACACTAGGGGAACACAATCCTGCCTTGGCAAGGTCATCTCTAATTTCTTTGGCCAATACTGAGCCTGGTACTGACAATCACGAGACAGATGCAGCTTGTCACAGATGCACAACCATCACTGGAATGTGGGGCATTTGCGGGCAGAAGTGAGGTGCAAAAGGGGTCAGTGAATTTATAAAATAGTTTTTGAATTTTAAGTCATGTGTGAATTAAAACCTGAGCACCAGCATGTTAGTCAGGAAGATTTATTTTTTCCAAGTATTGTAATACATTAAAAGATGTGTGAGAAATAATGCAGAACAGAACAAAAGACATTTTCAAAAGAACTGTAAAAGTTTGTATGTACAAAGTGTTTACCTAATTTAGCAACACTGAATGTATTGTTTTGAGGGGTTGTGGAAAAATTACAGACCGTGGAGATTACATATAGTATTTTGTTTTGATCTCATCTCAAAAAGCCTTACTTGAACAGTTTTGGTATATTAATATATATTCACAAAATAAAAAAAAATAAAACAAACCAACCAAGCTTGTTTTAGGCTTTCTTCTCCTTCTGTTGCAGATGCTGCATCTGTTCTGGTTTGGGTATACGAGTCAGGAAAATGCCCACCAAACATTAAATGAGACCCTCTTACACTGTACAGTGTCCATGAAATGAGTTATAAAATATTAAAACAGTAAAAGTAACTAATAGTGTAATGCTGGAATACTAGGAATGTGGACTCAGTCTTTTTATAACAGATAATTACTTTTATGGTGGTACATTATCAATAAAGTAAAATGAGGCCTTTTCCCCTCAGCTATTTCCAAGCCTTTGATCTCTAATTTTGGGTAATCTGCTCGTCCCTGTTTGCTGCTGAATGATTTACCAGAGGTGGAGATACTATTACTACCGGTAGTTTGGGACTATATGAATGGGAACCAACAGCTGCACAGTTCAATCACATTATTCTGCCAGCACATTTAATGATATTATGTCTCCATCTTGGTGTTACATTCACATTTTCAAGTGAGATTTGTTTAAGCTGCGTCATGTAAAAACTACTTTAAGGAATACAGCAGCTTTTCCTGGTGTGAGAAAATTTAATACTCTTCTCCAAACTCAACATTCATTTTAAAATACGACTATGGTGAGACGTATTTAGTATCAGTTTGATAATGTCCTTTAATGGAATGATTACCATACAAACTTGCTGAACGCTCAAGAAGATTTGGCATACTATGCTAAACATATTATTACATTGCTTAACACTGCTTAATCATCTGCCAATATATTACAGTTCCCATTTATCATTATCTATGACTCAGTCTAAAAATATTGTAAAATAATTATGTCCAGTTGTTTTACAGTTTCTATAACATCCTTGTTTCCTCCCCTTCACACCACCATTCTCCCTAAATCAAAAAACTATACTTTAATAGTATCTGATGTGTCTTTTATGTGACAGCTCAAAAGGACATTTCAAAAGGTACAGCAATGATTTTTCAAGCTAATAACTTAATTCCAGTATTGAAAATCTGTTTTAAAAAAAATCAAAAAGATGTAATCTAGATTGTGGACAAACAACTTAGAAGTATTCTGTTACCCCCTTCAGACATGCGCTAGGCACACAACAAACCGGCTGTCACACAGAAAAGTAAAAACGAAACCACTCCATATTTTTTTGACTCTCCAAGAGCTCAATCCTATGACGTGCTGAGCACTCTCATCTCCCCATCAAAGCCCATGGAAGTTGAGGGTGCTCAAAACTTTGCAGGAGCCTCAAATTAATATTAGAGCACATTTTTAATGAAACCCCTAAAAAAAAATCTTTACCAATAATTTGCATGTGGCTCATTCTCCATACAGTAATTAAAAAATTACATAGATCCAGAGTTAGAAACCACCTTGAAAAGGGCATACATTTTTTTTCCATTTCTATTACTACAATAACCATACTGAAAGATATGTTCTTGAGTACCAAGGACTCATGATAGAGCAAGACGTGTGAAATGATTACTACCTAAGCAATACAGAATATTGCAATAAAGAGGAAAATATCTGCTTCAAATCCATTCAAATTTTTTAAAAAGTTAAGTGGTTTCTAGCACTTCACTTGCCTGGTAGTCCTACTGCCAATGTTTAGAGTGTTGTAAAACCATTTCAGTTTTTTTTCCCTTTTGCTGTGTGAAAGCCTCACATGTAGAAAAAGGAAACCAACTGACTACACAGGGAAAACCTTTAAACTAACTACACACAAAGTGCTGTTAAATGCATAAAGTAAACTGGAGGCGGGGGGGGGGGAGGGAAGCAGCTGATTACCTCTTTCCGTTAGTACTAGCCTGCTGTATCACTAGTGGGTAAACAGTTTTCAGACAAAAGTGTGATTTTTAACCTTACTTCCCCTTAAGACTTACACCACATCAGAAGGTCTCTCTTATATAAAACAATCACCACTCTCATTGCCGTATGTTTAACACAGCAGGTATCAGAGCAGCAGCCTTTCAAGTTTTACGAATGTTCTGTTCAGTATTGTACTTAATTTAATAACCAAATCTTTCAGACACTTTTAGTGGTTTTCATTATTCCTGTATGTCAATTAATAGGTATGGGCAACAGAATATAAAATGAATACATCAAAAGTTTTGTAAACTCAAGATTTTGTATTCGGCTCCTTATGTAAGTATTGGGCAATGAATCAAACTGACCTGTGCCAGTGCTAATAGAACACATTAAAAATGAAGCAACCCTAATTTTCATTCACAAGGCTACAGCTGTTTCACTTACTTACATGTAAGAATTTAGTTCAGACAGTGGAAGTACTTAGACATACATATGTTTTTGCTACAAAGAGTCAAGAATGGTTTTATGTTTAAAATTCATTTTAATTTGTTTACTGTCTCACACTTCTAATTTCTCCTACCAAACAAAGATAATAGAAGTGCTAACTAGAACACTTCACATCTTCCACTAAGCAGAAGTCCCAAAGTGTATGATTTTCATATTTTGCTACTCTTCAGTTGTGTTGTTTTATTGTTAAAGTATTCAGACTGCCCCATACAGTATTATTCAGACAAAACACTGAAATAACTAGTTTTCACACAAATCCATATGAACGAGGAAATTTAAAGTTGAAACTGATGCTTCTTCCTGCAAAGTATTTAGATCACTGTGGAATTCCATCCATCAGGCAGTACTATATCTACAGAAATAACTAGGTACAACAGACCACTGAAGATGAAGATTCAGACTTAATTTCATATTTGCATTTCATGCGTGTGTCAAATGGAGCATAAAAACAATACTGTATTTTATTGGTTTCCTTCCTTCCATTGCCAGAGAGGTGCATAAAGCTGATCCAGTTAGAAAAAGGACACTGATTAAAATAGTACTTAAAAACCTCAAAACCAATACCCATAGACATAGTACACAGAGTTACTCCTCTAGCAGCAGTGGCTGGCTAAGAGCAATCACCTATGAGATACATTGGTGTGCTGCTCACTCACTCACTGCTGCTTCGTTATCATGTTTGAATCATGAGGCCTACATACAAGGATTCTGCCTTAATCTTCAATTGATGTTCCTTTAATCATCAGATCAGTTTTGTTTGCCTGATAAATCAGGATTGGGTCAGTTCATTTTCTATTGTGTTGTGTTTAAAAATATGTTATTTATTGAACAACTGATATTTTCCAAAACAAGAGATTTACAAGGACAAATCCTTCAGAGACCATAGGTTATTGATGTGATAGAGTACTAAGGCTCATTAAGCGATGTTCCAATCTATCAATCCAGTCTGGCTGTAATACATGTTCACTAGAAACTTTTACTGAGAATTCTTGTTACATTTTTGTAACAATGATAATGCAAGTGACCAGCAGAGGATATTAATGAAATAACTACTTTTGAGCAAAATATCAAAAGGTACATAACAAATAACAATATAGTTATGTCACATCCTTCACACAAGAGTTACACTACAAAACCACTGTTTTGAGGTGGGTTAGTTAAGCTAGTAATAGCTGAGTCACACTGCAGTTAGAGTGACCAGAGGGACTGTCCTGATCTTTAGTTCTTTATCCCACGTCCCGACCGATGCATGGTCGGGACGCCAATTGTCCCGATACTGCGGCTTTGGCAGCTCCAGCTGCCTTTTTTTTGTTTTTGTTTTTTCGCTTCCCCCTTTGTCCCGATATTTTGTCCGTTTCATCTGGTCACCCTAATTGCAGTGTATCAAGAAATGCAACTCAACTGCATGGCACAACATGCAGGTCAGTGGTTCTCAACCATAGGTATGTGTACCCTTGGGGATACGCAGAAGTCTTCCGGGGGTACATCAGCTCATCTAGTTATTTGCCTAGTTTTACAACAGGCTACCTAAAAAGCACTAGCTAAGTCATTACAAACTAAAATTTCATACAGACAAAGACTTGTTTATACTGCTTTATGTACTACACACGGAAATGTAGGCACAATATTTATATTCCAATTGATTTATTTTATAATTGTATGGTAAATATGAAAAAGTCAGCAATTTTTCAGTAACAGTGTGCTGTGACACTTTTGTATTTTTATGTCTGATTTTGTAAACAAGTAGTTCTTAAGTTAGTTGAAACTTAGGGTACCCAAGACAAATCAGACTCCTGAAAGGGGTACAGTAGTCTGGAAAGGTTGAGAACCACTGCTGTAGGTATTATGGCATTTTACGTTTGTATACTTCTAGCATAATGGGGCCCCGGATCCTGGCTCGGGGTCCCTTGGTACTATAAATAAATAGTATGCATAAACTATTTCACTCGGAAAACAGTGATAGAAAATATTCCTTATGTGCGATGTGGCCAAGTTAACATTGCTTCAGCAATCTTAATCCTGCATTTCCTGAATTTAAAAAAATAAATGAATAAAGTATGCTTACAACACTGTGTACTCTGCTTTGCCTGTGATTCACAATGCCATCATTTAAAACTCTGATTAGGATCTGATGGTGACACTTCATTAAGAGTATGTCAAGCATACAATAAAAGGTGTGTCTTTTGTTAGTTAGCATGTTTTAAAAACCCTAGGGTTCACCTCCACAGATAACACGTTAAAATACAGCTGCCCTGTCCACACTAGAACTTCAAAATGTGTTAGTTAACATGATTTAAAACTACACCTTAAGATGAGTGGAGTGGCAGAGGAGTGAGTTCACATAGGTAACTGTCTCTTGTTCAGCTGGAGACAGTTTTCTATCCATTTTTATTGAGATGGTTATATCTTCCTTGTAGAAAAAAAGACAGGGGCTTATTTTTTTTTAATTTAAATCTTCAAATTTGCAAAGTACTGTACATCATAACAACTACAAAGGCCTTACCCATATCATCCCACAGGAATGATGATTCACAATTCTTTGCATTTACAGATTTGCTCCTGCCTGTGATGTTAAAGCAACTTTCTGGAAGATTCTCTGGGTGCATGTCAGTGAGACAGCCACAATCTCTCTGACGCTACTGTACCTCCCGACAACCTCTTCTTCTATCTAAGCCCTACCGTCAAGCCAGATCGGGAGAATATGCAGCAGTATCAAAAAAGTGGGGAGACTTCATTAGACTCCGAGCTTAGCAAATATTGACTGAGCATGGTCAGAAAAGATTTTTCAGACCCTAATACATTGAATTCACCCCCCTCCAACCACACGAGAAATTACTCCTCATTGAGAACGATAATGGTGTTACTTTTTAAACTTCAGTTGTTCTTATGCATCCTTGTTTTCAATTTTTTTTTGACTGCTTTAAGGCCTCATTGTGCTAGGCACTGCATAAACAGATAGAAAGGAAAGAGTATATTTTTTTCCTCCTTCCCACCGTCATCAAACTCAAAAATATTACTGAAAGGATTTTTCCTCAAAACTGCCCATAAAATAATCACCTTCAGGCAGAGAAGAGGAGAAGGTTTCATAAACGTTTAGAAAAGTTAAGAGCATGTAAAAATAGGGCACTATCAAGCAAATTGTTTTTGCCCCCCCCCCCATTGTCCAGATGTCTTGCTATTGTAAAAAGAACAATAATTAATAATACCCAGCATTTATATATTCAAAAATGGTGCCAACATTAACTTCATAACACCCCTGTGAGCTAAGTGAGCATCATTCTTCCAATTTGCATATGTCAAGAAGAGCTGATGCAACTTGCCTAAGGACATATAGCAAGTCAGTGACAGAGGAAGGATAACATACAACTCAGAATCTCTTGGTTCTCAACTCTGCGCTCATCTCCTCCGATTTTGCTGCCTATTAATTGCTATTGTAACAGCACCCAGAGGCCCCAATCAGGGACCCCCTCTGTGCTAGGCCCTGCACACACATAGTCCCTGCTCCAAAGAACTTCACTATTAACTGCTTAAGTACACTCGTTTTTTCAAACTGATTTTAAATCCAGACACAAACTAGGAACTCTGGAGTAACATGAAGTAAATTCCCTGAGGCATATAATTATAACAGCTCTTCTCATGCCTGTTGTCACAAGATTATAATTGGGTCAAACAAAATAACCAGCAGTTTCTGAGCATACTGAACAATTGGGAACATACGAAGAAAGTCTGGTTAAGTTCGCTGGACCATAGCTATCAGTATTAAATGCAACTAAGATTAAAACAAACAAACAAAAAAAAATCAGTGTGACGGGATTTCAAAATGAGAATGATACACTGAGAGCCATGTAACATTAAAGACCTGTTAAACTAAGTAACCCTCACTTGCTACCCTCCTATCTTTTCCTTTTCTCTCATACTCTCTGCATTCCTAATGCTAGTTTTCAATTTTTCCATATAGATGACTAATCTGTTTAAATCCCAAATAAATAGACTGCGAGGGCAACTCAGTAATAAATGTTTACAGAATTTAAGATCTCTTTTTACAAGGTTTTTTTGTTTTTTTTAGCCCTCAGGGTTAAAAATAACTTTCAAAATAAGAATTGATGGCAGTGCTGTTTTCCCAAGACTGCAGAAAGACATCTTCTGCTTTTTTACAGCTCTCCTGAGAAGTAAACAAATGAAATTAGCAACACCCTGGTCAAGTGCTTTTCAGCTGTTCAGAACCTTATGGGTCGCACTGAAAAAGTTAAGAACCATGTGGGAAAGTCAGGGTGGCAGAGGCAGGGTCTTGAATTATTCATAGGGCAGAATCACTAACACAAAATGGAGCCACAGACGGGGCAGTCCGGAGGCTAAGGGAGAAGAAGCATCCTTTCAGCAGCCAGGTGGCATAAGGCCTTCAAATTTACCATATCCCTACTAGAAAGAGACTGATGCAAAACATGGAGCCACTGAGCACAACTCAGGGATAGCATCCAGGAAGAAATCCCAACACAAACCCAGCAGCTTGACAAGAGGTCAGGATGGGATGGATTTCTCACCACGAAATTGCCTCTGGAACTTTAGGTTAATAGATGTCTTATAAATCTGTCAAGCCTCAGGTTATTATGGAAAGATAGAGCATCTGTGTGATCTCACGTTGCACAGATTACAACATCCACAGTAGAGTACATAAACACAAATCTCTGTGTTGCCTGTTGAGGACATTACAATATCCGCATGGTTTGATTACAATATCAGGCACTGTATAAGCCATACAAAAATTCACTGGTATGATTTTTACCAAATCATTATTCAGTTTAGAACCTAGTTATAATATATAAAAAACAATGGCAAACAAAGACAACCTACACCTAACCAGCAATGTACCTTAAAGTACCACTGGGGTCATAAAAAAGAAAAAAGGTTTGGGAAGTTACTGGGGAATTCTCAAAACTACACTCAAGCCAAATTACCTTAACAGGATACTATGGGTTTCCAAATCAAACAAGCAAACAAAAAAAAGCATAGAAAAATAAAAAAATACCATTGTAGATATTCTCACTGAAAGTTTTACATTAGATGAAGTGTAGGAAAGCATGGAAATAAAGAGCTACGGTAATCTGAACAACCTTATTTCTGACTCAATATCTCTGCTCATCCTCCACCCAGCAACTACAACAGCAACAAAAAAATGGTTACATTACACCAGCACAGTGTTCCTCTTCAACTTTGACAATATGAGTTACATGATCTTACTACATACCGGTAGTATAATACTGGTGTATCATATTCATTGAACTAATGAAAACACCACTTATCCACTACTTGTGCCACCTAAATGACTACAGGTTATGCTCCAAACTCATCTTTCTTTCAAGAAAGAATATCTCATCACATACTAAAAGACCTACCCTGCATCCATTTTGCTTTCTGTGCCCCTTCACACCACAGTTGCGAATTTTATCATGTTACTCTTTTACTATCTACAGTAGCTTGTGTCGCCTGTAGTTACCAAAATCTGAATCCTCATACACTGATTGGTCTGTGTACCCTGCCAGGAAAATCACAATGAATTTGCAAACTTCTCAAAATTTGCAGCTGAACTAATGTATAAGGAATTTTAAAATGGCCCAGCTGCTCGAGTTCCTGATAGACAGGTGACAAAGATGTTATTGCAATGAAAAGATTTCCATATGAAAGGAGAATGAAAAACACAGACTGTTGAGTTTTGAGGGGAGATGAATCAGAGGAAATATGATAGAAATGTATAAACAATCTCAGAAAACAAAGAGCATGGCGACTATCACAGTACAGGGCAACTGCACCTGTACTTCCCCTTGGTGGCCCAGCAAAGGCACACGCTCTCGGGCTTCAGGCTCCCAAACTGTTGCTTCTTTGGAGAAGACTCCCATCCCCATCCATCTGTATCTACCTAAGCTCTTTGGGGCAGGGACTGTCTTTTTGTTCTGTGTTTGTACAGCACCTAGCACAATGAGGTCTTGGTTTTTTTTACTAGGACTCCGAGGTGCTATGGCAATACAAATAAATAATAATGAATGTTTACACCATATACACTTAAACTGTGGAACTCACTGTCACAAGATATCAGTGAGACCAAAAGCTCTCTAGGATTCAAGGAAGGATAAACATTTACCTGAATAATTAGAGTAACGGTTATATTCAATATTATGTAAAATATAACAGACAGAACAAGGAGTAATGGTCTCAAGTTGCAGTGGGGGCGGTTTAGGTTGAACATTAGGAAAAACTTTTTCACTAGGAGGGTGGTGAAGCACTGGAATGAGTTACCTACGGAGGTGGTAGAACCTCCTTCCTTTGAGGTTTTTAAGGTCAGGCTTGACAAAGCCCTGGCTGGGATGATTTAGTTTGGGATTGGTCCAGCTTTGAGCCGGGGGTTGGACTACATGACCTCCTGAGGTCCCTCCCAACCCTGATATTCTACGATATAAAACCTCTATGCTTCAGGGCATAAGATAATCATTAACTGTTGGGCTTTAGAAAGGAACTTCCCCTATGGACAGGAAATTCCACTATTATATATGTATATTATATATGATAGCATATCTTGCACTTTCCTCAGAAGCATACGTCACTGAACACCATTAGAGATGGAATACCAGACTAGATGGACCACTGGGCTGATTCAGGATGGTAATTACAAAATGCTAAGAAACATGACGTTAAAAGACACAATTAGCTGCAATATCAATGTGCTTATCATAGTGACTATATCAGGGGGAAAATAAAAAGTTGTCAGGGATACAGGGCCAGAGTTCAGACTGACTGGGGTAACTCTCCATCTTCATGCTTTCCAATTTTTGTTTTTGTAAATGGCAAGCCTTAAGAATGGTCACTTTTCCTTGTGGGACGGGGGGAGGGACAGTAAATTACAATATTTTTCAAGGTTCTTTGACTTAAGATACTCATAAATATGAGAAACCTTATTTCCACTTTAAAGTTCTGTGTCCTGGAACATAATATTCATGCTGCAACACCCAGGGCAGAAGTGATATCATTTATTTGTTTTTGTTGTTTTAAGATCAGAACCTTAATGCTATTTAACACTGGTTTTATGCCTTTGTAGCACGAATATTTTATTAAGCATAGGAAAGAGCAGTCACGCACGGGTAGTCCATTAATTCTACAACAGCTCACTTGGAGCAGTAAATATATAAAAATTTGCTAGGATTCTGCAGAGTATGTTTACTACGTACTGCCTAAAATGTTACAACCAAAGTTTTAGTACACACGAAGTCTCACTCAGCCATTTTATTTTAAAGGAGCCCAGCACCCAGCTGGGACGCGACAACCTAGAACTAAAAATTAATGCACATCTAGAAATAAAAATATATAACTGTAGTATTCACATAGTATTCACATTTAGGCTAATAATTTATTCTCATATTTCAGCCCACTGAGTACCATTAAAAGGAAAATGATCATCCTGCCCACCCTAAACAAAAGACCTGGCTTTATAACAGGGAATGCATTAGATCTCTGACTTTTAAATTACACTGCTGGGTGCCACTAGGAAGACAGTTAAAATAAACATGTTCTTACTAGTTTATCTCCTTAATTATTAAACTGACAAAATGATACTGAATTGTATAAAAGATTGACAGGATTATAATCTACTTTTTAAAAATGTTTAACTGCTGTTCCTGTCCTCGTTAAAATAGTTTCTTTAGATAATTTGTTTTGGATTTCACATTTCTGTAGTGAAACAGTTTTAATTTAACAGATTATGCTGTGTTCTCAGCACTTCCTGTGTCATGAAACCACAGTTACCACAAATAAGATACTTCTCCCCCCCCCAGTTAAAACTTTTTAACTCCAGTTTTAGACATCAACTAGGTAAACAATCATATTACTTTACAGTACATTTTTAAAAGAACTACTGTTTCAAGATACTTAGATGGTTTAATGCAAACCTCAGCATTCTGAGTTAATAGCAAACTCAACTCCCATCTGCTTTTGAACTTTGGCCAAATCTCTCAAATGACATTTCAGAATGGTTTATGTGGGCCGTTTGCAGCAGTTAATCTCTCATTTTGAGATTATCCACTTTGATCAACTAACTCTGCAAAGGCCTTCTACACAACTTCACCAGTGTTCAATTCCACCCCGGTAGAGTATAAACAAACTTAGAAAATGCACAAAGTATACGTCTTTTAGTTCCATGTAGTGTTAGTACAGAACTAT
Organism: Dermochelys coriacea; assembly: GCF_009764565.3. Taxonomy (NCBI): domain Eukaryota; kingdom Metazoa; phylum Chordata; order Testudines; family Dermochelyidae; genus Dermochelys; species Dermochelys coriacea. Next base: position 5,625,716 of record NC_050074.1, on the reverse strand, counting down.
ACCAACCTTCTGCAAACTCCATGCAGATCTGGGCTCTTTGCCAATTCCTGCCTCTGAAAACTGCACAAGAAATGTTACCCAGAGCTTTCAGCCCTGTGCAAAAAGAAAGGCTGTTCTGGAAAGCCTTCTTGTTAACTCCCATTCACATAATTTGATTGTGCTTCATTGCACTCTTGCTACTAAAGCCTTGCATCATAATTTGGGTCTGCCCACAAACTTCAAACAAGCTCCATGTTTGGGTTTATGTAACATTTGCTACTACAGTAAAGTGCACTTGAATCACAAAGGTCCTGGCAGATAAATAGTAAAACAGGAGGTGGAGTCTAATTTTATTTAATATGGTCATACCAGGAGTCCTTGCTGATGTAAATTAATCCCTCTATTTTCACAGCAACTTGTCAGAGTTTGAGAAGGCGGTACTTAATTTATCATGTTGACATGCTAATCACTTAATATCCCAATTTTCTGACAGTTTCTTTAAAGTAACCTTAGCACCCCAGATATATTAACAGATGTATGCAGACTGTATATCACAATAAACATATAATACTTAAAACTATCTATAATTATGAAGAATATTAATACCCCAGTTTACAGCTACCATGTTTATAATGCTCAAGTACAGAATGAATCTCTACAATTGCTTTGCATTCTGAATGTAAAAGATCTCAAAATCTGATTTCCTTTTACCACAGTACACTGCATTTTTTAGCATTTTCAGATTGTAGTACACATTATACAAACCTTTTATATGCTATTTTTATGCCAAAGTTCTAAAAGAAAAATATGAATTCCTTCCCCACAATTATTATATGGGTACTAACAGGTAAAATAATGATTATACTCCTATGACTGAAGACTAACGTAGAACCAATTAATATTAAGTAATTTGCTGTTAACTCTGCCTACCCCATTTAATGTTATAAGATCAATATTCAAGCACCCATCTACATAGTAGCAGAAAGAAAAAACTTACGTCTAACAGTTTGCCAGCCAGAAGTGTGGTTAACACCTGAAGTCATGCATTTGTTTATTATTCACCCCTCCAAAAATTACTGAAATTACCTGGCTCGTGCTAAATTACTAACTTCAACCCTATTTCCTGACCGGCCACTTGAAAAAGTTCAGTATACTACCTGACAAAAAAGAATACAGGAGAAGTGGTTTGTGGGTGGTTTTGTTTGGTTGTGCTTTTGTTTGTTTTATTTTAAATTATTATCAAAGCCAAGATTTCTTTTCACACATATCCAATTGCATTCAAATACATTTTACAAAAAGTAAACAACGGCTTCCGTCTTTGAAATACACAGGTGCCCAGAGGAAAGACATCTGGCTCGTACAAGTGTCTTGATGTTGTCAGTTTACTTGTTTTACCACCAAGAATGGCTAGCAGAAGCAAGGAATAGCATTCAAGCAGCTTCCTTTTCAGGAAAGCATAGAGCCTGGGGACTACTATTCTAATCAAACAGATTAGAAACAAATAAATCAAGGCATTGCTGAAGCTCACTTCACATGTCTTGCAGGTTTAAAACACCAGATAGCAATCAGTGTTTCCCTTTCCCAGGAACTTGAAGAAAGAGTGGTAAATGCTATCTGACCAATAATCACATGAAAAAACAACTTGCTATGACAAGGACATTTGCCTGGATTTTCATTGTGAAAAATCTACTTCACTCCAGCTATAATCCACTGTTAAAATTAGTTATCAGTGGCAGATACATTTTTGGGGTTTTGTTTGTTTGGTTTGTATTTACTGCATAGTATTTTAGTGTGCCACCAACATTACATTCTGGTAGTCCTCTGCTTATCTTTAGTGGTCCACAGAATTCAACTACTGTGGGGGATACCAACATTGTTGTCTTTGTCCCCTTGCCATTTCTGTCTATTCCCTTTAAGGAGCAGCAAGGTGAAGATCACAGAAGTGCTTTATCTGCAGAGCAGGCTACTGAGTAGGATCATGCAATCACAGTCAGTTTAATTCTAAGGCAGTGGCATTTATAAAATCATCCTGCTGCAGACTGTGGGTTGGAGAGGCGAGTTTGCAAAGCAGGGGCAGGGAGTGGAATTAGGAAGCATGGCGGGGTAATTTTACGTGGTGAGAAGTTTGGAAAAGGGTAATGGAATGGTAATACAGTTGCTGTAAGGGAAAGTGCTGTTATTTTATGCTTCTTTACGTTATGCTCGCAACACACAAATTCACCACCTCAGCATATGAGTTTTTTCACACATTTTCCATAACTCCTTCATAGCTGGCTGACATCTGGAGCATGATATAGAAGCTTCCAAGCAACTTTAAATTCTGTCTTTAGTAAATCTCTATTTATTTTGTCACAGAACTTTGCCTTTACACTGCCCAGTGTATGTCCTACAACTAAATGACATTTTAAAGGGCTTTTCTGCCAACGCAAAAAAATACTGCCTGTACAATAATAAAATTGAAAAAGGTGTTGAGTTTAATTTCCTTATGATAATAAAGGTCTTAATAGGTTTTTAAGTTTTGGTTTCTAAAAATACTGTTCAAAATTCTCAAAAACATAAAAAAACAATATATTTGAGATAAACAATTTAATCTGTCCACCAACCTAGAAATGGTCTTGTTAAGAAGCCTAAAATTAGCCCTATGTGCTGCGGTTTAGTTTGTGTGCATCCACATCATGCTGGCCTCAAGCCCCCCCAAACAGATTCTCACTTGTCTGCTCCAATCTAGGGAGCAGGCAGAGTACTGAAAATGACAAGAATCCTGCTTTCTAAGTGTCAGCCTGCTTACAAGAATGGAGCAGACGGATAGGAGCAGGGAGAGGAAGAAACAGTGTGATGTGCTTCTGCAGAGAAAGCGAGTGCCCTGCTCTTTGATATTGTAAGATCACCCAGCAGAGTAATGTTAATTTAAACTACACTGGAACTATAGTATTGGGAGAAAGATGGCTTCCCTTGGATCCGGAGAGTGTGAAGAAAAACGTGCCCCCATCTCTTCACTGCGTGTGCATAGCAATACAAAAAGGGGGATGTATATCAATGCATTAATATTATTATGCACACACGGAATACCAAATAGCATGGTAGAAAGGTTTGTATTGGCATGAGTTTTAGGATGACCACACTGCTCGTCAGTGGCAACATTATATAATGCAGATCACCTCCAAGAAATGCAAATGAAACCATTATACCACAATATATTGTATTCTGCATCTTGCATACATGATGCAAAAAACTGTTTTATGAATGGTTAGAGAGAGAGCTTTAAATAAGTTTAATAGGACTACTTTTTGTACCATGCTCCCTGTAAATCGAGATATCATATTTACCACGTGTGCTGGTTGTGTAGCTGTTATATAATAAACTAAGAAGCAAAGTGGTAGTTACTGCATAACTATAGTGGGTTAATAGAATTTCCTGTATGAATGTATTGATCTAACTTATACTGGGGTAGTGGAATGTTTCTGAAACACCTATAATGATTCAATTCAAGGAGAACTGTCCCCAAGAGGAAGATAACAGCCCCAGATAAGGACACCCCCCCATACATGAAAGACAATGGGCAAAGTTTTGCAGAACTTACATCCTCCCCACAAGCCTTGTTCTGCCAGTGCTAGGAACTAACAGATCTCAGGGCTATAAACTGTTAAAACAGTGACTTGGTCCTGGGGAAAGGAAGTGATCCAAAGGGTTAGTAGGCAGCATTTAAAAGACTCCCCGGGAAGCTGAGAGAAATGGTTTGTGAATTAAGGAAATGTTCTAGGACAGCGGACCCAGAGGTCTCTGTGGAGGTCCATATGAAAGATATCTGGTATCTAGGCATGCATGTAGTCTGTTTAACTGTTTTAAGACTGATGGTCTCTGAAATGCTTTTGTTGTAAATAATATTTTGCTTTAAGGAGGCTGTTTGATTTCTGGTTACCTCCATCATTGCTCCCAGAAGGAACAGAACTGCAGGGTCTGACTTTAAGTCAGGCCTGCTGAGGTAATCACAGTGATCACAGGGGACTGCAGCCCAGACCTGGTTGGAGAGTAGGACAATTAGATAATTCCACCCCAAGACAGAGGTGACACAGATCTAAAACCTGAAAGGGGGAGCACTCAAAGAGACTGGTGGGAGGGATGATAGGAGGTGCAGTTAGCCTGGGAACTGTGACACATGAGACCAACAGGGATCAAAAAGACCCATAAAAAACCAACAACATTGTACCTTATATCAGATTTTAAAGTCTGATATCTTTTTTTCCTAGAAGTGGGTGCTCCATATTCTCCTGTGAATTCTCCCAGCCCAATAGCATAAGGTTCTGTTTCTAGTCCCTGCAGGGACATCAAACGATAGACTTTGGAAGTCATGACATTTTTATGTCTTAAAAAAAACTGCCACTGACCCAGGATTCAGTTTTTCCTCTCCTGGGCCTCATACAATTGTTTGTGCTTGCTTTTGTTTGTTTGTTTTTGTTGATTTTTTGAGGGGTGGGTAGGTGGGGGTGTTGAGGAGAGTGGAAGAAAAGGAGGAAACATCTCTGGCAAGTTGATTTAAAAAAAATAGCAGCTGCTGGATGCTGCTCCATGTTTGGAAATGAGTGTAAATCCTGGAAAGATGAATTGGGGGCCGAGAGGAAGTGTGTGATGAATTCACTGGTATATGATCAAGTTAGATTGTTCTGCAGTCTGTCACATGGGTATCAACTCTGCATATGCAGGTACATTTTTACAAAAATCATATAATACTAAACACACACATCATACAGACACAAGCCCTTAAAAATTGTCCTATAGATCTTTTACTATTTTCAAGGATTACAAATTTTAGGAAATAGATTTCTAGTAAATATTTTCAATCTCAGCTATTGCTGAACATTGCTACCAGAACAATTGGTTGAGAAGCAGCAAGAAGCTCACGTTCTAAATAGCCAACGTGCCTCTTGCTTCCCCGTATACAAACTGGTGGCTCTGCAAAGAGAATGTGATTGCTACCAAAGATCAGCAACTGGCCCCACTGCCCTATCACTATGAAACTGGGCATTATAAAGCACGCTGCCCAGAAAAACGCTCCCTCCTCAGCAGCAGTCAGAGTCCGTACTGCACAAAATGTAGTGAGTGACGATTGCTGTAATATTCCCCTTTGACTAATGTGATACGGACACCTGGGCTTACAGTCTTATGGACACATATAAGTTACACCAACTCCCCTGAGCAACAAAGAAGCGAGGAATATTTTTAGAAGTTGATAAGAAGATGGACGGCTTTGTGGCCCAGATGCTAGGTTGTGGCCAAGGAAGAGACAGTGCAACTACAATTTGGGGAAAGGTTTGCGCAATGGTGGCTAAGAGCCACTCTCCTGATCATGGGCCATTTGTGGGCCAATATACTGTGCTGCCAGGGATCATCATGGCCTGTGGGGTTTACAATAGCCTGGCAATCAGCACTGGCAATGGAGGGAAGAGGTGAGGTGGCCAACTCTATGCCACCTACAGGTACACCATCTACTTCCCAGAGGTGTTGTGAAGCTTAATTAATGTTTCTGAAGCACTCTATACTTCGCACTTTAAAGGCGCAGAAGAAGACCCAAGCCCTGAGGTAAGTGGGGATGTGTGATACCGGGAGGAAGCACGAGCAGGAGAGCGCAAGAGGGGAGCGCTCCTGCCTCATACTGAGAAAGCGGACCATCAGCACGTTATCTTAAGTGCCTATACACAAATGCAAGAAGCCTGGGAAACAAGCAGGGAGAATCGGAAGTCCTGGCACAGTCAAGGAATTATAATGTGATGGGAACAACAGAGACTTGGTGGGATAACTCATGTGACTGGAGTACTGTCATGGATGGATATAAACTGTTCAGGAAGGACAGGCAGGGCAGAAAAGGTGGGGGAGCTGCATTGTATATAAGAAAGCAGTATGACTGCTCAGAGCTCTGGTATGAAACTGCAGAAAAACCTGAAAGTCTCTGGATTAAGTTTAGAAGCGTGAGCAACAAGGGTGATGTCGTGGTGGGAGTCTGCTGTAGATCACCAGACCAGGGGGATGAGGTGGACAAGGTTTTCTTCCGGCAACTAACTGAAGTTACTAGATCGCAGGCCCTGGTTCTCACGGGAGACTTCAATCACCCGATATCAGCTAGGAGAGCAATAGAGCGGTGCACAGACAATCCAAGAAGTTTTTAGGAAGTGTAGGGGACAATTTCCTGGTGCAAGTGCTGGAGGAACCAACTAGGGGCAGAGCTCTTCTTGACCTGCTGCTCACAAACTGGGAAGAATTAGTAGGGAAAGCAAAAGTGGATGGTAACCTCGGAGGCAGTGACCATGAGATGGTAGAGTTCAGCATCCTGACACAAAGAAGAAAGGAAAGCAGCAGAATACAGACCTTGGACTTCAGAAAAGCAGACTTTGACTCCCTCAGGGAACTGATGGGCAGGATCCCCTGGGAGAATAAACATGAAGGGGAAAGGAGTCCAGGAGAGTTGGCTGTATTTTAAAGAATCCTTATTGAGGTTACAGGGACAAACCATCCCGATGTGTTGAAAGAATAGTAAATATGGCAGGCGACCAGCTTGGCTTAACAGTGAAATCCTCGCTGATCTTAAACACAAAAAAGAAGCTTACAAGAAGTGGAAGACTGGACAAATGACCAGGGAGAAGTATAAAAATATTGCTCAGGCATGCAGGAGTGAAATCAGGAAGGCCAAATCACACTTAGAGTTGCAACTAGCAAGAGATATTAAGAGTAACAAAAAGGGTTTCTTCAGCTATGTTAGCAACAAGAAGAAAGTCAGGGAAAGCGTGGACCCCTTACCGAATGAGGGAGGCAACCTAGTGACAGAGGATGTAGAAAAAGCTAATTACTCAATTTTTTTTTGCCTCTGTCTTCATAAACAATGTCAGCTCCCAGACTACTGCACTGGGCAGCACAGCATGGGGAGGTGACCAGCCCTCTGGAGAAAGAAGTGGACTATTTAGAAAAACTGGACGAGCACAAGTCCATGGGGCAGGATGCACTGCATCCGAGAGTGCTAAAGGAGTTGGCAGATGTTTGCAGAGCCATTATCTTTGAAAACTCATGGCGATTGGGGGAGGTCCCGGACAACTGGAAAAAGGCTAATGTAATGTCCATCTTTAAAAAAAGCGAAGGAGGAGGATCTGGGGAACTACAGGCCAGTCAGCCTCACCTCAGTCCCTGGAAAAATCATGGAGCAGGTCCTCAAGGAATCAATTCTGAAGCACTTAGAGGAGAGGAAAGTGATCAGGAACAGTCAGCAAGGGCAAGTCATGCCTGACTAATCTAATTGCCTTCTATGACAAGATAACTGGCTCTGTGGATGAGGGGAAAGCAGTGGACGTGTTGTTCCATGACTTTAGCAAGGCTTTTGACACGGTCTCCCACAGTATTCTTGCCAGCAAGTTAAAGAAATATGAGCTGGATAGAAAGCTGGCTAGATCGTTGGGCTCAACGGGTAGTGATCAATGGCTCCATGTCTAGTTGGCAGCCAGTGTCAAGAGGAGCGCCCCAAGGGTCAGTCCTGGGGTCGGTTTTGTTCAATATCTTCATTAATGATCTGGAGGATGGCATGGATTGCGCCCTCAGCAAGTTTGCAGGTGACACTAAACTGGGTAGATACGCTGGAGGGTAGGGATAAGATACAGAGGGACCTAGACAAATTAGAGGATTGGGCCAAAAGAAATCTTATCAGGTTCAACAAGGACAAGTGCAGAGTTCTGCACTTAGGATGGAAGAATCCCATGCACTGCTACAGACTAGGGACCGAGTGGCTAGGCAGCAGTTCTGCAGAAAAGGACCTACAGGTTACAGTGGATGAGAAGCTGGATAGGAGTCAACAGTGTGCCCTTCTTGCCAAAAGGCTAACGGCATTTTGGGCTGTATAAGCAGGGGTATTGCCAGCAGATCGAGGGACGTGATCGTTCCCCTCTATTCAACATTGGTGAAGCCTCATCTGGAGTACTGTGTCCAGTTTTGGGCCCCACACTACAAGAAGGATGTGGAAAAATTGGAAAGAGTCCAGCGGAGGGCAACAAAAACGATTAGGGGACTGGAACACATGATTTATGAGGAGAGGCTGAGGGAACTGGGATTGTTTAGTCTGCAGAAGAGAACGATGAGGGAGGATTTGATAGCTGCTTTCAACTACCTGAAAGGGGGTTCCGAAGAGGATGGATCTAGACTGTTCTCAGTTGTAGCAGATGACAGAACAAGGAGTAATGGTCTCAAATTGCAGAGGGGGAGGTTTAGGTTGGATATTAGGAAAAACTTTTTCACTAGGAGGGTGGTGAAGCACTGGAATGCGTTACCTAGGGAGGTGGCGGAATCTTCTTCCTTTGAGGTTTTTAAGGTTAGGTTTGACAAAGCCCTGGCTGGGATGACTTAGTTGGTGATTGGTCCTGCTTTGAGCAGGGGGTTGGACTAGATGATCTCCTGAGGTCCCTTCCAACCCCGATATTCTATGATTCTATGAAATGAAAAGTATTACTTTAATTACTTCTTCCTCACCAATGCAGCTAACATTAAATATATGTGGCAGATGTGGCAGTTTCCTGCAATATCATGGTTGTTTACTGGTTCTAAAACTGAGGCAGTTACGAACTTTTAACTATGGGGGAAACCCAGTTGTGGGCTTTGACGGACTGATCTACAGAGCCTAAAGCTGGGGTTGGGATGACCTCTGGTAAGCTGTTTAGCATGGGTGTAGGTTCTTTTATTGTGTTTTCTCTGTAATGCTTTTCCCTTAAAAATAAATGTGCTTGCTTATAAAGAGTTGTGCAGTATCTGCAGGCAGTATGCTGCTCATAGCCACTGGAGAGAAAGCAAAGTACATACACTGGCCTGTTTAGACAGTCTGACTTCCTGGGTATATCACAGTGTAGGTAGGGAACAGTGCAGCCTGAAAAACCCTCCGTCAGGAGGGAAAGAGAGGCAGGTCTCCACCCAAGAGAGGTGATAGCTAAGGAGGTGGGCGCCTAGAGCGGATACCTTTTTTGGACCATGAGGGTGAAATACAAGTGCAGTTGCCCTGAATGGACAGTATTTTAAGGAAACGGCTCCTCCACCTAGAATGAAAAAAAAACATTAAGCCCAGAAATGTAATAACTTCTGTGATACAGTAATATTAGAGAACTTTAGTATCATCCAGCTTTCCTCCTGGCAACTGCATTTATCAATAGCAGAAGGGCAATCCCCACTGTGAATATTTAAGGACATTAATAAAAATTTTTAAAGTTCATAAAAATGTATACTTCATAAGGAACTCAACTCAGCTCAAATCTAATTCTACAGTTGCCACAAATGTTCTTCAAGCCTGACTCCCAAGGTGATAGAGGTTCTTCCTTACTGAAGGGAGGTACATCCCTTACCCCACCTGCTGAAATAGCTGCATAATGTTGATTAAAGGCTAAGGCCTCATCTGACTGACAGACCAGATTCCTGGGAATTACTGGAGCCGCACTTAGGAATACATATGACCATGAATGCTATCTCCTAAGATCAGGAGAATGTTCTTTTCTGGTAGACGTATATGAGGTATATCTAGCTGAAAGAGAAGTCTCCCATTTTATGGCCACCCTGTATATTTCAGAGCTGTGAGCCAACTATTTCCTGACTGCACTTGCCTGTAGTGAGTGGAAGCTCAATTACATGGGAACTGCACTGCCTCTGCTGAAGCCCTACCCAATGCCAGTTCCCAGAAATCAGGGAGTGGAATGAGAGAGTCTCCCACCACCGCAGAAACAAAAGGTTTTATTTAATTAACAACTGAGGAAAAAATATTTTCAAACCAGTCCTTATTCCACCCCAACCTGTGAAAAAGAAATGAGTTATTAAGGCACTGGAGTAACTCTTATAGCTTGCATGACACCATGGGGGGGGGGGGGGAGGAGAGGGTTTTTTTTTTTTTTATTTTGGAGTTTCACAGTGCGGAACCCACATTATGTTCAAAAGGTAATCAATAAAACACCTTAATGTTTTATATAAGTGACATGCTCAGTACACACCTAACTGTTATAGAGAAGGACACATAAGGAAAACCAAAATTAGGTAATGAGTATAACATTACTTGTTAAGATTATTAAATATTACAATATTAATTACAACTAGACATACTGTGCAAGGCTCAGAACTCTAGAAGTACTTTAGCCTCCACTGCTATTGTGACACTTTTTATAGTACTACAGAAAAAGCAATAGTAGAAATTTAGAAGCCAAGCTGACAAATTTTTCTGCAAATATCTAAACAATTTGACTAAAACAGACTTGGGACCATTCCTGTAAATAGAGCCAATTGGATATTCTGAAAATGCCAATTAGTTAAACCCAAAGTGTTTTGTAAAAGCGAGCTAGAAATTGCCTGGCTCTCTGCCAGCTGCCTACTGGGCTGTGCAGAGGCCTGGAATTCCAGGCTGCCCCGGGATGGAGATCCTAGGTTTCCAGAGTTTGCTGCTCCAGGGCAGCCCCATCATGCCAGGACTTGTAGGCTCCCTGCCACGGAGCTGAGAGACTGTAAATCCTTGGAGCTGCAATTTTAACTGCAGCTCAGCTTCTCACTCCCCAGTAGGGAGCCTGGAAGGCCCAGCTCACGGAGAGGCTCTCAAGATTCCCAGGTTCCCTGCTGCAGAACTGGGAGTCTAGAGATCCTGGTAAGGGCTTTCAGGGTCTGTGGCTCCCACTCCACGGGAACCAGTTGGTCCTGGAGTCTGGAAGCCCTGGCATCCTTGGGCAGTATGCCCAGTAGAGCAGTTCCAAAGCCACAGGACCTAGGAGCCCAGAAACTGACAAAAGTATCAATTTCACTTGGCAGCGGCTGTCCTAGGGAGCAAATTTCACTTCTACAATTTTTTTTTCCTCCAGGATTTCCAGTTCACAAGAAGTTTCTAAAACATTTGGTTACAATCCAATATGGAACAAAACTAAAATTTTAGAAAAATTAAAATTTCTCCCAAATCAGATATCCTGAGTTATGGCCAGGTCTACCTGTAAACAAGTAATCTGCAAACAGTTTTGATGTGCTTGTGGTTCTAGTCCTCCTTCTTCCAACCTGCATTAACAGACTAAATACTTTCTTAATATTAATTTTTCATGTATGCAATTGCCACAATGATATCATAAGATCACATATGAGAGAAATGAAGGTGTGTGCAATTCTGACAGAGAGGGTATGATCTCAGTATTAAGTTGTCATCTACACGATGAAAAGTGATAGAAACTGTGCTGTAAACCCTGAAATGTGAATATTCCTGAGTTGCACAAGCAATCCTATTGGCTTCAATAGGACTACTAACATAAGGGTTTGAAAGATCAGTTTAAATTACCCAATTTATTCACATACTCTATAGCAAAAAGTGTCTTTCATTTTGGTTCACTAATCATTATAATGCGATAGTTAGGACTTTGTCGTATTTTCATAAATATTTGATCAATTACTTAAATTATTTCTAAAGAGGTTAAGCTTTTACCAGTTTTAGAAAATTATCCTGCAGAGTAAATGCTGTTCCACTTAATCATGCAAAAAGTCACACTGAGTTAATGGTACAGCTAGTTTGGGCATTAATTCTCAGTTTTCTTAATATTGTGAGTTTAAATCAGCAATACAGGTTTACTTATTTTTTTTAAGTTATGTATATAAATTGCATATTTATTGATTAGCCATTTGACAATATGTTGGCACATGATATTACATAGGAAATGCTATATACTCCCTCTTCTGGTCATACTTAAAAAACACAGTTTGTAGGCTTTAAATATATGACATGTGTATTAAATGTCAGTTTCTTTGCTTTGTTTTTGTAAGTCTGTAGCACTTTTCCAGGAATTAATAATAATGTCACTATCAGGAAGTTACTGAAAGGTCAAAGAAAACTGGTAATCAATAAATGTGTAAATAAATACTCAGTAATTTAAAAAGTCTATGTAATGCCTAATCAGAAGCTTGAAAATAATTTTTTTTTCCTTATTTGGTATTGTGACAGGGTTAGGCCAGATGGCTATAGGAGAGTAATAGAAGGCAGATATATTAGCCTCAGGCTAAGTAGGTCCCTTTTCCCTGGGTAAGGTAACAGGGAAGGTTCCAGAACAATCAGGAACCTTCTGGAGACAATTAAGACAGGCTGATTAGAACACTTGAAGCCAATCAAGAAGCTGCTAGAATCAATTAAGGCAGGCTAATCAGGGCACCTGGGTTTTAAAAAGGAGCTCACTTCAGTTTGTGGTGTGCATGTGAGGAGCTGGGAGCAAGAGGCACTAGGAGCTGAGAGTGAGAATGCGGACTGTTGGAGGACTGAGGAGTATAAGCATTATCAGACACCAGAAGGAAGGTCCTATGGTGAGAATAAAGAAGGTGTTGGAAGGAGGCCATGGGGAAGTAGCCCAAGGAGTTGTAGCTGTTGCACAGCTATTCCAGAAGGCACTCTAAACAGCTGCATATCACAGGGCTGTGGGTTGGAACCCGGAGTAGAGGGCGGGCCTGGGTTCACCCAAACCTCCCAACTCCTGGTCAGACACAGGAGGAGTTGTCCTGGACTGTGGGTTCATGAAAATGGCCAAACTGAGGGCTGCTGTGAAGCTCCAAGGCGAGCAAATCCGCCAATTAGCACAAGACCCACCAAGGTAGAGGAGGAACTTTGTCACAGTATGCATTAACTCTTTCTTGAGTTTCTACAAAAGCATAACATTAATGCAGCTTTTTGGTTAGCTATGATTGTGTGTACCATTGTCAAAGATGAGAACACAGCTTTGGGAATGCTGTTTGCTTGCTGCATGGCCAGCAGAAGGAGCAAGTACGCAAAAAGCATTGCTTTTTGTGTAGGCCTGGCATGAACAATTTTCCTCCCTCTAGTAACAATCCTGGACAAAACCGCATTCTGAAGCATTCTAGTAACAGTGTGTATGCATACGTGTGGATATATGCACATCACAGGCAATGTGCGATGAAGTGAGAGAAATATCCAAAATGGGCTCAGTGCATATAGAATTATGTAAAGTGGTGCGTTCACAAATTATGTTAATATAATCACTTTTGCTGAAATTATTTTAAAGGAAGAAGCCGTGACAGATTTTTTTTTATTATAATGCTCTTTCCCCTCCTTTCTCAATATTTTTCTAAAGAGAAAATTTGCTAGTTTGTATAATTCCATCTGTTTTTTATGATTTATTTTTCTCCTTTGAGCCTGTTTTCCACTAGTTTGCTTATCTTCCTCCTCACTGTATTTTTCTCTTTCACTATGTTTACTTCAGTTCTGCATTTGACACTTTGCTTTTTTTAGCTATTCCTCTTCATTTTCATGTTTCTTCCCATCTATTTACCCTCACACTCATGTCCTCAAGTTTATCCACACCTATGGGGTTTTTTTTTTGCATTTTTCTTCTCCTCCCAGACATGTCCACCCAGATTACAACCGCTGAACTCTAGCCTTGCAAGGTTCTCCTGATAAAGACTTATATTTGCTGCTAGTGTCACCATCAGTCCTGTATCTTTTGCTCCCCTCTCTCTAGGCAGATATGCACCGTGCTCCTACTTTCCCTCAGCATAGTAACAGTGCTGCAGGCCTGGAGAAGTGTTCTGTGGTTTGTGCATTACTCAGACACCACAATCAGAGAATATGCGAATGGCCCCTCTCTGGTGAGAAAAGGGAGATGATTGTGAGGAGAGGGTTGGAAGTGAATGAGAGGAGGATAGAATCTGTGCAACATGAAACTATACATATGCATAAAAACAATTTTTTTGGGTGGGGGGGAGGTAGTCTCTCTCCTTAACTTTTTAAGTTCAATACTTAACAGTGTTTAAAGAGGTTGCCAGAATGCTCCTTACTGGGATTATAAGTATTGTGATGTTCATCTGAGGTTTGCATTTCTTGGAATAGTCTACAGTCATGAGAACACATACTTCCCAAAAGAAACAAGCCAGGAAATCCTTATAAACATATAACTATTTTATAGTTGGTAACATTTCAGGATTAAACCTTTTGACAGCGACCTTTTAATAGTGAGTCCTTGTCTTAGAGGTTTTAAACTATGGGCTACCATCCCCTCTCTCCTCTCCATGCCAGTAGGAATCCTGTTTCTTTTTCTTCTCTGGAATAAGGCTCCTCCCACTTTCCTGGCATTCCTCCCCCAAACAGGTTGCAGCTTCAAAGGTCTGTGTACAATGCTGCTCTGGGCTCCATGCCAATTCCTCCACGCCTCTGGCCTACCCTCTCGATGCATGCCACCTCCTCTGGCTGGGACCCAGACTGAAGGAGTGGTTAGGAACTAAAAAGAGCCCTTACAGTGGTGAAGAAATCCTTCCAAACATACACAGCATGTAAATCGATGCAGTGTTGCTTTTCCTGAGTCTGCAGACAGTCTGAAACAACAACTCGGAGTGCTGTGATCTTCACCATGTATCTTAATGAGGTCTAAATGATGAAACTTAATATGATGATTTAAAAAATCAATATTTCAGTGCTGATCATTTTAGAATGAACAAACTAATAGGCTTTCCAATCCCAAATTACTCCTTAAAACTTCTCAAGTGGGACTTTAGTTATGTGCACTTAATAGCCATGATTTAATTTATTAAAATTGCTAACCTTTTTGTTCCTGATACTCACTCAGTTCTGTTTAACAATATGCTGCATTTAGTTAAATTATTCCTCCTTCATGCCTAGGATTTGCTTCTGCATAGGAAGATGAAGATGACGCTTGCTTCTTCCCCCAACTTTCCCCTTTTGACCTCAACCCTGAAAAGAGAACCATCCACATGTAGTCCCAAACCGTGGGATTTAAGCAGAAGGCTCACTGTGCAGGATTGGGATTTTCACTGGAAGACTTTGTATCTTTACATCGTTCCTTCGTTTGAAAATATTTCTCCTTCAAGTTCTCTCAAATAAATAGAAGATATTCTCTCTCCACTGTGTTTCAGTCATTAGGTGATTTCTGCATTGCGTACTATCTGTTCTGGCAGAGTAGCATGAAACTCAATTTGCACTGACCAATCTGAGGCAAAGAGAGAAGAAAGCATACCATGGTAATTTTACATTCTAAGTATTTTAGCACATACAGTAATATGAATTACAGATTAAGCAGTAAACTGTACAATGACTTTCCTTCGTTTAAGTTTGAAATTCAACACCACTGTATTTTGTTATCAGATACTGCTACCAACGAGATTGCTTTATGCCTACATTCAGGGCTTGAAAAAGCCATATGCCCACAACAGGGAAGCAGTTTTACCAGGAAACTTTCATCAACTTCTTCAAATACTAAGCTTTCTTTTAACGAAGTTTATAGCTCTTACATGTGTAAAGAAACACTTCTAAATATGAACGGCTTGTGACATTACAAATAAACACACTACACAACTATTTTATTCTCTAAAACTGCAGGGGATGTGGACCTTCATTATTTTTCATCCTGGCTAGGAGGCACAGTACTTGCATACATTTCAAGTCCTGCCTATAACCCTGGTTTATCTTTCCAGTGAGTTTCTTTACAGGTGGTAGTAGTTTTTTTATTTAATTGATGTTCTATTTAAAAATAAGTAATCACTTGAAAGATTTCTCTGAAATAAATCCCATACTAAACTCTGAGCCTTTCTGGGAATATGCCAAAATGATTCTTGCAAAAGGTATAGAATTTCACATAGCTCTGCCAAGAAGAAATTTAACTAGTTGTTACTGGACCCAGAAACTAAAAACCAGTTGCTGGAAACTACTGTATTAGAACGGTCTGCATGTCTAAATGGAACCTGCTAAAGTTGCCAATGATAATTTGCAAAATCACAGAGATTAACTTGGACTGAGTATGTCAAATACCACCTGTGCCTATTTGACAATATGCATGGCAGATTGCTAGCCCATTTGTAAAAAACTAGAGGGTCTAGAACGTTTTATTTTGACTATTAAACCATTACAGGAGGAGGGGTTTAGGATTACTGATATCAACTGAAATTCCTACTATTTGTATAAAATATTTTTACATTAGTTAAGCGAGTCCTAGATGACCAGCAGGCCCTTCATTACTGAGAAAGATTAGTCAACTGTCAAATACATTGCTAAATATAACAAAGACCCATCTGTCCAAAAGATGTAAGAGCTCATGCAATCTTCGACAAAAAAGCCCAGGTGCAATGGTTTGGGAACCAAGTTCAAAACATTCCTTTCCCATCTGCATTAAACACTGACTTGTACACACACTCCATCGTTGACTCTGTGTATTTTTTAAACACTATCTTTCTCAAAAAAAAAAAAGCCTAGACGTTAACAAAATATGTATATATGACTGAAATATTCATGTCAAATTTTCAGTTTGGTCAGCTGTCAATTCTAGTTTATAGTAACCAAATAAGGCTTTGATTTATGTTCAGTCTACAGTGTTGGAAAGGCAACCAAATATAATAGGTTACACTGAAGGTTCTGAGATACTAAGTTACATGGGATATCAGAACACATCAACTTTCTACAACATATTACAAGGGTCAAGTATAGCAACACTGATTACAATTATTTCTGTCAAATCCAAGAAAAGTTAATGGGGTCATTTATCTTGATTAAAAATCAGGTTGGGTATATCATTTCTAACCTAGTTAAAGGGCTTGAAAAATTTACCAGACCCCCTACTAGGCAGAAGACAGAGGACTAAAAGCTGCTAGTCAGTCAGACAGATACAACACCTGAATAAGCGTGCAAGTGGAGGAGGGGAAGGTAAGCTAAAGAGCCTGTGTAGTGAGACAATCAGGTGAAGCCCAATCTATAGCTTACAGATGCTGGGAAGAGCACTGGTGCTGGGATTGCTATTAGGGTACTGTTCTTGGACTCTATCTTTCATATCAGCCTCTAGCTAACAGGTATCTGACAACATGAAGCTCCCCTTCTCTCTGCCAACTGAAAGGAGCAGGTATTTTCTGTCTCTTCTCTTCCTCCTGGCTGTGGCAAGGTTGGGTGTGTTCTTTGCTATTCTACCTCCAACCCTAGAGCTGCAAAGAGAGGATAAAGTGGTCTTTACTAGTGTATCCCTTCCACAATCTTCTTTTTTTTAGGTCCTCCCGACAGAGTTTTCCAAAAGAGTAGCAAGGTGAAAAGGACATTCTGAACAGTTTCACTATTGCCCACAAAACAGCAGAAGTGAAGCTGAACGGAGTCATTAATCTCATTTGTCATTGCATGCCAGAGCTATGCGAATCAGTAGAGGCACCAAACAGACATGCCTGTCTAAAGACTCAGGAACAATATATGGTATCATTTTCGCTTTCCAATATTTAACCCTTTCGTAGCTTTTTACGATCATTCAATAATTAAACAAGCAACACCACTACAGGTCTCATTCATAGCTCTCATGATACTTTATAAGGTAGGTAACCATTATTATCCTCCATTATAGGTGTAGAAACTGAGGCTCAGAGAAGTTAAATGACTTGGCCAAAAGCACAAAGACAGTAACTAGCAAAGATTAGAATGCAGGAAGCCTTTGCTTTGCAAACCCATGTTTAAACCCACAAGAACATTCTGCTTCTCACACAACTGAGCTGCCTCCCTTCCATGGGGCCAAAAGCCAGACTAGCTACTGAGCAGGGAAGTGGCTCATTGCAGACACCTGGCTGGCAACCAGCCCGGGATGGGAAAAGCCAGTGAAAACTCCTGAACCACCATCAACAGCCCAGGTGTCCCCCCCACAACCATGCACTAAAAGCTAAGGGAACCATGGCAATGGGTTTCACATACCACAAAGACCAGCCATGTGCTGAAGTATGTGGAACCATGAACATTAAATTTTTCAGGGGAAAAAACCCCAAAACCAAAGAAAAAAATGCACCTACTGGAACAGACGTTCTAGTAATCAGTTTAGAGTTGTCACCTGAAACCAGGAGAGCTTATAAAAAGATCCGCTGGGGATGGATCGTGAGGAAAGAAGAGGAAGGAACCCAGGACAAAACCCAGGATGCCATTAGAGAGCCACAGAGAGGAGATATTTGTACACCACATTAAAGAGAGTAAGAGTCTGCAATGACTGCTGTTGAAGGAAAAGTAAAATCACGTCTGTGTCAATGGAATTTATTCAAACACAAAGAATGAGGAATCCCAAATTCTCTTGAGTATAGAGCAATGTGCTTTTGACATATGTTCTCCACCATATATTAAAAGTGTAGAAGACAACACAGTTTAAACAGTCTACCCAAGGATGCATAAAGAAATTGTACAAAGTTTTCTGTGTGGCCAATGGCATTTTTTCACACCCAGGACTTAAACTAATGTTCACTTATTGAAGAAATGCATTTCTTCACTCTATTAAAGCAACATTTTTCTTTCAACAACAAGGTATCATGCACGCCAAATATGAAATTGCATTTGCAATCCAATTTTAATGGTTATATTTATTCTATAACAAACACCAGTCATAACTGACAAATTACAGTTTTAAATATTTTATATATTTGTTTTATTGCCTCAAGTAAAATTTAATTTAGTATTATGATGAAGATCTTTTCTTTCGCATAACAAAGAACACCCCAAATTTTAAATAGATATCTGTGTAATTATAATATTTTGCTAAAATATTAAATGTGGTATATTTTGAGTAAAAATTATATTTCAATTTATCTAATTGCATGTGGTCTAGAAAATTTTAACATATGAACTAAAAAACCCTTTCAGACTACCTTGTCTTGTAGTTTACCACAAACATGCTTTGGGAGGAAATTAGCACATTAAGTTCAGTGACTAGTTTGTTTATCCTTCCTCTGAGAAAAGTGACTTTTTGAAAGAGCATATTCCACTGTGGAACCTAAAAAGCCCACCAGGACAAGCTTCAAAGAACATCAAGTACAAGCAACACACAGCACCAAAAGCTGTATAATATTTTAAGAAACTCTCTCTCTAGTAATATTCCAAAAACAACAACAACAACACAAACACAGGAAAATTTATAAAAAAAAAAAAAGCATTACTTCACTGCCCTGGTGATTTTTCCCAAACCTGGTGAGACTTACCTTTTTTAAAAAAAATTCTGAAATAAAACCACAAATTATAGATTTCAGATAGAAAATCTGATCTTGAAAAATCCAAAGAAAAATATTTTCTTCACTTTTAAACATGAGCTCAATTCCTCCATCTTGTTACTTAATATAATTTGACAATGTTTACATTTTACTTGATAAATGTTTATGTTTTCATTATTATTTCTATCATTTCTTCACCTTAGGCATGTTGAGTCAAGTAAGTACGCTGCTGTTTAGTAATCATTAATCACCAGTCTTGTCATATTGATGAGCAGATTTCACATTTATTATATAGTTAAGAAAAACAACAACCTCCAAATAAACTGAAAACAGAAAACAACAAAAAGATTAACTAGGCAGTTTCATACAGAACCACACCATCGTATGTCTTGCTCACCTTTCTGAAATTACTTAGCAAACCAAACTCTTTGAATAGTTTACATCTCCATCCAACCTCATTTTCCTCAATCACCAATGACTCCACCCATTTCCTTTCTAAAATTTCTAGACAGTTGTATTAGAGAGAGACAAGGTAGGTGTGGTATTATCTTTTATTGGACCAACTTCTGTTCTCTCTTTCTCTCACCAGAAATTGGTCCAATAAAAGATATTATCTTGCCCACCTTGTCTCTTGAATATCCTGGGACCGCCATGGGCTATAACTACACTGCGTAAGTAAATAATTTTATAACTTTCTTATTGTTCATAATAGCCCTGACAGACATTAACAATAACCTTGATGGCCTCATCACTGCCTTTTTAATTTATGTTAAAGTATCTAATTTACAGATTTAAATTACAGGCTAATATTTCTTGTATCTGAAATCTTTTTGATACATGTTGTTATGCATACAATATACATACACAATCGACAACTTAAAAAAAATAAAACTAGAAAAAATTTACTCTTTTAAAATGGAAAAAAAAACCCACAAATGTGTTTTTCACAACTCTACTTCACAGCAAACCCTTCTCTCAAAGTGAATGTAAGGCAAGATTCTGGATTAACATGCTTGGAAACAAATCAACTTTTTAGTCGCAAAACAAGTTCTACACTGCTAGTGGCAATGCAAGTTTCCATACACCACCCAACTAATATATTCACTCTTTAGGGGTGAGACAGCAATTCAGTTTCTAGGCCCACAGAATTCTTGAACTGTGTGCTGAGCATGCCAACACAGTTGTCATGCTAACAACTATGACAGTGGTTTCTATGATGTAGAAATCTTTTTCTGAGAAACCGGAGAGAGATTGCCAACAGCTTGTCTATATTATGGGGGCTACAGCTCATAGCTACAGCCCCACAGATATGAAGCTGTAACCCCCACAGTTAGGCACATGCAAGTACAAGAATAAATGCAAAGTACTCTACTTAGGTAAGAACCATCAGTTGCACACATACAAAATGGGAAATGACTGCCTAGGAAGGAGTACTGCAGAAAGGGATCTGGGGGTCATAGTGGATCACAAGCTAAATATGAGTCAACAGTGTAACGCTGTTGCAAAAAAAGCAAACATCCTTCTGGGATGTATTAACAGGAGTGTTGTAAGCAAGACAAGTAATAATTCTTCACTCTACTCTGTGCTGATTAGGCCTCAACTGGAGTATTGTGTCCAGTTCTAGGTACCACATTTCAGGAAAGATGTGGACAAACTGGAGAAAGTCCAGAGAAGAGCAACAAAAATTATTAAAGGTCTAGAAAACATGACCTCTAAGGGAAGATTGAAAAAATTATATTTGTTTAGCTGGAAGAAGAGAAGACTGAGGGGGGACATGATGATAGTTTTCAAGTACATAAAAGGTTGTTACAAGGAGGAGGGAGAAAAATTATTCTTAACCTCCCAGGATAGGACAAGCAGCAATGGGCTTCAATTACAGCGGCGCAGCAGAAAAATCACTGGGGGGAGAGGGGGTCTGGGGATGCCCTGGCCATCCAGGGATGTTAGTCCCAGCTGGAGGTCAGGAGGAGGATGGAGGCAGAGTTCCCCCTCCCCCTCCACTGTACGAAGCAGACAGAGCTGGGTCAGATCAAGCCCCAGAAACTTTCCCTGGCTGCAGGCAACTATGCCCTGTGAAGGGGGCGGGGGGAGGGGGGAAGGACTAAGGCATGTGTATGTGTGTGGAGTTTCCAGGTCCAGATGCATGGGGGTTGGGTGGACGGGGGAGCAGCTCCTTGTACAGAGCCCCTACCCTCCACAGAGCCCCCTTTCTATCAGGAGACCCCTGCACTCAGAACCCCCACACTGAGCCCCCAAACCACCACCCTGTCAAGCCTCAACCCCTGCATCATGAGCCCCCCACACCTGGACCTCCACCCTGCTGAGCCCCAACCAGCTGCACCCTGACCCTCCCCCACACCAAGCCCCATTCCTCCAGCCTCCCTCCCACTGAGCCCTAACCACCTTCACCTGGACCCACCTGCAGGGTCCTATTCCCCCTGCACCAAAAACCCCGCACTGAGCTGCCTGCACCCAGACTGTTGCCACACGGAGCCCTGGAACTCTTGAGGGAATTTTTCACCAAAAAATTTTTTAAAAAAATTTAAATTCTGCAAAGTTCTGCATATTTTAATTGTCAAAACAACACAGAAACAATATAATCACGCCATTTTCAATTATTCTGGTCATTTATTTCAAAATACTTATCAGCAAATACTTGAAAATGGCATGATTATATGGTGTTATTTTGACAAATAAAATATGCAGAACTTTGCAGAATTTAAATTTTTTTAAATTTTTTGGTGCAGAATTCCCTCAAGAGTAGCATATGTGCACACATACATACACATTGTGTGTGTTTGGGAAGAAGGAAGTGGAGGTGAAGATATAAGGAAGTGGGTTTCTCACCATCTTTTGTATTAGCACATGTTTAGAAAAAGTCTCCTAAATTTCTTTAGCACTGCATATCCAAAAATGAATACCAAAGGATCCCAATCAAAATCCTCCATCCCTTTAAAATGTTTATCACTCTGGAGAGCGGCAGGGGAAAGGGTCTGGAAAACTATCCACCCTTCACTCATTGGACTATTTTATATGAAACTATGGAATACTTGAACTGTATAGCACTTTAGCTTTTTTCAGTGGTGTACAAATACTGTATTGGTTGATGTTACCCAGACACTTCTAGCATAGTTTATACACAAAAATTTCATCTGACCAGTACAAAACAAATAACAATTGATGCTTTTTAAAATAAATAAGTTTACTACTTTCAAGTGCACCATGTTTGCTCTATAGCAAAATCTGCAATTTTAGTTTTAGCTCAACTGCAATAGTATGACATTTAAAAATAGTCTTCACATATTCTCACACACACTCACCCACCCACCCCATTTCAATATTGGACATCGCTGATGCAGTACTTAAAGGGGGAACATTCAAATACTTTATTAATCTCAACAAGGACCATCCTTTTGCATTCATGAACATAAAATTTTTAAAATAGTTAAAACATTTTGCGATGAACACAGGTTACCTTCTTATACTGCATTTACATTATAATACTGTGTGCACCATCAGCTTTAAAGATCACGAAAAGGGATAATCAAAAATTGCCAGGCTTAATCCTGATTTAACCTCACCCTTAATTATTAAAAATGGTTAAGCACTTACCATAATGTGATTGAAATGCCTGTGGTTTTACGACCTGATTACAGTGGTTACACATCACCAAATAGAAATCATCATGAGCCGGGCAAAGACCAAATATTGGCATATCTAAAACAAAAAGACAAAGGGCATATCTCTCAGCTACTTATAATTACTGAAAAACAACTGTGTTAGATGACCACATGATGCTATCACTGAACTATCATTTATAGCTCATTTCAATACATTCTGAAATTGAAAAAAAAACCCAAACATATAATACAACACTTAGGTTAGTTTTGAAATATTACAAACACCACATATTTTCCTTCAAAGCGAAGCATAAAATAAAACTGATTGTTGCTTGTAGACCTCTACCAGCAATCTGATGTAGGAGTGATTATTTCATGCCATCTTCAAAAGGACAACAGAAAATCATTACATTTTGATGACATACTACAATGCAAGGTATGCTTTATGTATTCAGAAGCAATTTAAGTTCTATTCCACTTTCTTTAAACAAACTCTAAAAGGAAGGTTGTTTTCTATTTAAAATTTTGTAACCACTTTAAATGCACAGTCATTTACCAGACAGTATAATGTGTCTAATGGTCTTATTTGTTTAACAGTGCATTATATTCCAGCCATCTGGTACCAGAGATCTGTGTAACAGGCATAAGAGGGAGAAAGAGATAAGAGTATGTCAGAGCGTACGTGTATTTCAATGATACACACACATACTTTCAGTCTTTTCAAGTAAAATTAATTTCTGCAATATGCAATACAGTTCCTTAAGAGTACTGCTTAATGTTTAAAAACTTACCAGTAATTTCTTAATGCAGTGAATACAAACTCTGACTACAAATCTAAAAAAGTATTACATTTAAAAATGAAACCTGTGAAGTATTGCCCAATTATTCAGTTCAAAAACCCAAACATGTAAGTAGATAAATGCAGTCTCCTAAAGGTATGGGGCATAAAGCAATCAGTAACATTTTAAAAAAAATATTCATCATTTAAATGGTTAAAAGTTGTTTTCTTATCTTAAATAACACTAAAATAAATTTGTACATTTATATGCAAATATTAAAATATAAATTAAATGAAACAATTATTAATTTAACATTGACAAGAATGCTAAGTATTTTAAACATTAACATGTGTCATGGATATTAACATCTTTCATATATTTTACAGGAATTATATATTCTGGTAATTAAAGAAATTTGAATTATGTAAGAACTTAAAACTAATTTTATAACATGTAACCCTTTTCTGTGGGAATGAATATGGCCAGAATCCTGCAAGATGATCTACATGGGCTGATCCCTGCACTCTTTCAGCAACCAAAACTCCATAGGGCTCTACACAGATCTGTGGTCAGAATTAGGGCCTACATTTGTAATAAGACAAGATACTTTTAAATGAAGGTATATTTTCTCTTTAAAAACAATTTAAAAATAAACACCCTTTATCTTTTTAAAACATGTATCTGAATTTTAGATTAAAATTATATAAAACAAACACCCCCGTGCAATGGCTGCCATGGAAATCCCTTATATACACAGATGTGGATAAATCAAATATGGATTGAGTATGACACCTATATTCATCTGTTATTTAATTTTCTCTCATATATTTATAATTTTAAGTGCCTATCTAAGCCATAGGTGCTTATACCGAAATTGAAATTACATTAAAAGATATGTATTATTAATAATACACTTGTAATTTGATACATGATCAGGGTCAAGCATTTTATAATTTGTGCAAATACCAAGTCTAGCTTTTATATAAACAATTTAGGATATGTCAGAGAAATATTTGGTAAAACATCAGGAAACAACATTTTAAATCAATGTAAACTGGGCAAAGCACAAGCAAATATACCACACATAATAAACCAGGGGATAGACTAGACTAATAAACAGCTATTTTCCAATACCTGCCTTCCCTGAGAAATATTAAATTTCTTCATGAAAATAACTGTATATACTGAAAAAAGCCATATGGTGAGATTCTGTGATGTGCCTCAGAGACACAGCACTGAACTCTCAGCCCAGGTGGAGGGGATTGGGGATAACATGATTTTAAAAAAAGAAAAAAAAAAAGGAGTACTTGTGGCACCTTAGAGACTAACAAATTTATTAGAGCATAAGCTTTCGTGAGCTACAGCTCACGAAAGCTTATGCTCTAATAAATTTGTTAGTCTCTAAGGTGCCACAAGTACTCCTTTTCTTTTTGCGAATACAGACTAACACGGCTGCTACTCTGAAACCCATGATTTTAAAGCCACCTTTGTGCCCTCCTGCTTCTGGGCTTCTCTTGAAGCTAAGTTTCAGAGTGGTAGCCTTGTTAGCCTGTGTCAGCAAAAACAAGGAGGAGTCCTTGTGGCACCTTAGAGACTAACGAATTTATTTGGGCACAAGCTTTTGTGGGTTAAAATCCACTACATCAGATGCATGGAGTGAAAAATACAGTAAGCGGTATATATTATATTATATATATATATTCACAGCACATGAAAAGATGAGAGTTGCCTTACCAAGTAGCCCACGAAAGCTTATGCCCAAATAAATTTGTTAGTCTCTAAGGTGCCTCAAGGACTCCTCGTTGTTCTTGGAGAAAAGAGATCCCTGGTGTAAGATGGGCTGCTCGCAGGGCCTGTTTAAGTAATGTCAGCCTCCTGGCACTACCCTGTGGGCCGCAGTGATGTGTGATATGGCTTCCACCTCCCCACTTCTTCCTACCCCCAGCATGCCCCACACCAGGGCTTGTGATGGAGTCCTTGGAAAGCAGACTTACAGCTGTGCTCCACAGTGCCTAAGTAACATATGGGAGGGAAGTGAGATTTGATTACAATGCAGGCTTTACATCATTTAACACAGAATGTTAAAAAACTGTTGGCAATATGGGGGAAATATTGCCTATTGCTACTTATCTGGCAAAACAGAAAGGACTTCTTGACGTTATTTTGAGACACTGTCATTCTATTTAAAATTTAAAATTTGTTAGTCTCTAAGGTGCCACAAGTACTCCTTTTCTTCATTCTATTTAAAGTACCCTTTTATACTTATGTAGGAAATATCGAGGTGTACTTTGAAATTACAGGTGAATTATTACCTGAATGTCTCAAGGTTCATCAGAAATTTTCGCAGACCCCAAAATGCATTTCTGTATAAGTTTCAAACAACAGGGCAATTTTTGCATAATATGGGCATACCTTTTTCAGATTATTCCTGTGCAGAACACATGGAAGGAATATATACATAAAAGTAACATTTGGAATAAATTAGTTTTATAAATAGGTGAGAACAAAAGCACAGGACAGATTTTCCAAAGTGTGCACATTAGACTCCCTGTCTAGTACACAATCATCTATCTTAGCGTTTTATACTGCTGCCCATCACCGTAATACTACAGTGCCTTTCAACAGCAAGGCCCCTAGTGAACTTCATGGAATCTCTGGCTCTTCTCTGTTTTGAGGGCAAAACTGTTCTAAGAGTATGTTTGTTTATTTTTTTGATGCTTTGTTTTCTTGAAAGCTTTTTTCTGGGGGATGGGGTGGAGGATGGTACCTGGGTAGATCAGTATTGTGAGTGTTATTCTTGCTATGGCATCAAGACTTTTTTGAGGAAGGTTCCACTGCATTTCCTAAAGACAGACTCTGGATTCACTTAATCAACTCTGGAAGTTTCTTCCATAGTTGGATCCCCTCAGCCAAAAATGCTTTGTCCCCAGCTCTCCTGCACTTCATCCTAAAATTTGTGACACAGGAGGTGCACACCTGTTCCAGTGGGTCATCAGTTGATTTTCAGTCTTTAATGTAGCTGGAGCCACTGATCCATGAACTGCTTTGAAGATTAGGACCAAGGCCTTAAACTGGCATCTCTGGGATGTCGGCTCACTGGGAATTAACACTCTCTGCCCTAAACTAAGAGAGACCCGATATTCAGTCTGAATAACATTTATAGACTCATAGAAATGTAGCACTGGAGGGGGGGGGGGTCTCAAGAAGTCATCAAGTCCAGCCCCCTGCACTGAGGCAGGACCAAATAAACCTAGACCATCCCTGACAGGTGTTTATCTAACCTATTCTTTAAAATCTCCAATAACGGGGATGCCATAACGTCCCTTGGAAGCCTATTTCAGAACTTAACTCTCTTTACAGTTAGAGAGAGCTTTTCCTAATATCTATGCTAAACCTCTCTTGCTGCTTCACTAGATAAACTCTCCCAGTTTGACAGCAAAACCATTTATAACTGCTCTTTGAGTAGTGTCTTTCAACCAGTTGTAAATCCACTTTACAATAATTTCATCTAGATTGCATTTCCCTAGTTTGCTTATGAGAATGTAATGTGGTATTGTATTAAAAGCCTTACTAAAATCAAGATGTGTCACATCTACTGCTTCTTCCCATCCACTAGACCAGTAACCAAGTCAAAGAAGAAATATAAGTTGTATTTCAATTGTCCTTCATATTCTTAACATATTAGCTCCCCCAATATCAGATACTATTGACAGACTGCTCACTTCTCCATAAGGTGACCAGATAACAGCGAACATGGTGTTTGTACTTACTTTCGATCTCACATAAACATACACATGCTAGCTGCATCTTCCTTCTGCTCCATCTGTTCATTCTTTTGAAAGAAAAGGGTACTGAAATATACCCACTCAGAGTAGAATTTCTAGCACTCAAAGAGCAGACTTTGTGTGCATTTCAGTGCTCTCATTGCTCACAAGAGCAGAGCAGGGATGTAGAGCAGAAGGACTGTGCTACATGAAATTAATATGGCTGGTGCTCTGAGAATTAGGCTCTGGCAGATTCTCTCTTACAACAGCATGCTAAACACAAAATTATGCATTAAAAACTATACAACAATCTATACATTTAGATCAACCTTACACTCAGAATTTTTTGAAAGTGTAGAAATATTCTGTAGCTCAAACACTTACAATTCTAATTGTGAAAATTCTAGAGAAACCATTCAAAAGAACTGTATTAAATAGAGTGATAAAGATAAATTCAGAGGGAACTATTTCAGTACAAAGTCAAACCAGCTGAACTGCACAAAAGGCATTCACTGTACACACAACACTCCAACCGACTTCAAGGGGAGGTACACACACAAATCAGCTGAACTGCACTTTCACCTCAAATCATTACCACACAAACTACTTACATAAGAGAGTATCTAATTTAGCTTTTAGGAGCCTTTTGGAATGTTAGTATCACAAATCCAAGTGTTTCGCCATACTGTCTAGCACTTTCCCTTCATTTCCATTAGGGTCAACAAAAAGGTATTTTACTAATTTGTGTAAGGATGGAAAAAAATTGAATAGGACTAATGCACGCTATCCAAGGTGAAGGATGGATGGAAAAAAGCACTTTAATGATGCTACTATCAAAATTATTTTTAAAAGACGTATAGTGAAATCCTTTGCCTTTATTATTATTTGTATTACAATATGGCCTAGACATCACAAACAAGATCGGGACACCATTGTGCTCGGCACTGTACAAACATATGGCAAGAGCATCTTACAGTCTGACTGGAAAAGACAGACAGAGTGGGAGAAAGAAAGTATTGTCACCTTTTTACAAAATGAGGATCTAAGGCCCAGAGAAATTAAGTGACTTGCTCAACGCTGCACAGGAAGTCTGTAGAAGGGCAAGGAATTGAACCCAAATTTCCTGAGTCCCAGTTAAGCGTCCACCTACTCCTGGTATGTTGGAGGAATAATTTTCTTCCCCTATTTTGGAGTAATTACTACTGTGTTGTTCAAGCTTAGCAACAAGCAGTTTTCAGAGAAACTATATCTTTAGTTCGGAAGAGGAATTTAACCTATGGAATAGAGAAATAGTCATACTATAGAATGTATGTATTGTGCAACAACTATATTATAAATACTAGAGAACCTAGGTAATATTTTTAACAAAGACATTTCAATATCGAATATCTGCTGTGAGCTAGGGGACATGAATCCTTCATATGGCTGGTTCCCCCCTTTTTCCTCATTTAGGAGTTGCAAAATTTTGTAATGGATGATATATAACAGAGGTGGCCAACCTGAGCCTGAGAAGGAGCCAAAATTTACCAATGTACATTGCCAAAGAGCCACAGTAATACGTCAGCAGCCCCCCATCAGCTCCCCTCCCAGCGCCTCATAACCACCAGCAGCACCACCAATCAGCGCCTCCCCCTCCCTCCCAATCAGCTGTTTTGTGGTGCGCAGGAGGCGGGGGGGGGGGGAGGAGGAGCGAGGGCACAGCAAGCTCAGGGGAGCGGGTGGGAAGGGCTAGAGTGGGGGCAGGGCCTGTGGCAGAGCCAGGGGTTGAGCAGTGAGCACCCCCCAGCACACTGAAAGTTGGCGCCTGTAGTTCCAGCCCCGGAGTCGGTGCCTATACAAGGAGCCGCATAGTAACCTCTGAAGAGCCGTATGTGGCTCCAGAACCACAGGTTGGCCACCCCAATGTATAATACTATATTTTTATATCCATCTGATTTGATGCCAGTCACATTCAATCTTAATTTAAAAGTCTAATGCAGTTCATAGTATTTCAACAGTGCCAGTTCCAATGTACTGTTACTTTGAAGATGACATTTAAAAATGACATTTAAAAATACTTAACAGTAAAGCTCATTCCTCTCATGTGAGAGCCTTGCAACCATGATCTACACATTCATCTCAAGGCTTGGCTACTATAAATTCCTTCATCTGGGGCTGTCGGTCAAGGCCAAACAAAAAATTTCAATGTAGGGCTCCAACTTTCTTTTTTAAATAGACTTAATATTTACATGAGGCCCATGGAGAAGCAGTATCTTTTGTTGAAGGTGGGAATCACAGGGCTGCACTAAATCAAAGCAGACTTCAGGTGCCTTTACATTATTATTGAAGTACATCCCGCAATCCCCGAATGCATTTCTCCTTTTCAGTGTGAGCAACGTGGCTGCATTCCCTGCTGTTGCATATGTTCTTCATGAGTCAAACTTTTGCAGTGAATCTGAGAGCAGTTGTATTTGGCCTACAAGTCACCCTTCAGCCTTCTCTGGGGTGGGATTATTTTAAGCTAGTGCTGTGTTTTCCTCTTAGTTTATAAGAAGTCCTGTCCCCTAGCTTCTTACTCCTGTATTCCTCATCCACAACTGAAAGAATTATCCATGTTATATGCTCAGAGATTTTCTTGACTGTACTTATTGCATTAATGCACATTTATTTCAGAAGCAAAATGCTTTATACTTGGCAAAAACCCAGCGCAGAATAATTTCTACTGAAGAGGAAAAAACATTGCTTTTGAAGGGGAAGTTTGAATTAACCCATTAAACCAAGCAGCAAGTACCCTGCGGTTCAGCAGGTTTGCTACAGCAAAGTGCTTTTGAGACTGAGCTACCATTTCCTACACGAAGGATGCGTCATCATGTTTACATCATCTTGTGTTTTCTGCATATTTTTAGTATTCTCTTTTCAGCACCATTTCATAGGGGAAATTCATGTTCATAGTCATAAAAAGTAATAGCATCTGTGTATTCCTGCTCCATGACATATTATAGACAATACAAAAGTTTTATATATTAATGCCCAGCTTTGGCATCATTCAGCAGCTGATTCCTATTTCAATTGCACTCCAAATTCTCCACAGATTCCGTCTTTATTTCAAAATGTAATCCGAGGTCCTGGTACTAATCGTAAAGTCCCTCAATAAGGGTATCTGCCATCTACTAAGACAAACTTATCATCCAAAACTGCTCTGGGTGAAACTTTCAGGTAGCTTCAATGCTGGGTCCAAAATAGTGGAAGGGATCAAAATGAGCCCTAAATCTGACTGCTTTCAGAGACCAATGCACAAAATTCCTCTTTTTTGCAGAAGTGTGCTCACTGCAATTTAAAAACCGAGATGAGAGTGAAAAGTGAAAGAGGAAGAGAAAGCAAAAGGGAAGACAAAAGGGTGGGAAAAACTACTTACTATTTCAGAGACTTGGTAAAAGGATACAAATCTGAAGACAGATTTAAGTATAAGCACTACCCATAAAAGTACTGCATTAATATTTCCAGATCTAACCTTTCCACCTTTCACCTTGTATGTATTTTCAGATAAAAAGTAGCTTGTTAAGTCTAAATAAAAATGGCCAGGCCTGACTAATGTACTATTACAAATATGTTGGTGTTGGCTGCCATTTAATATACATTGGCAATGTGCATTCCACAAGCTGATGTGAACAACAAAATGTTTCAACTATCTAGAACACCTGATTCATACAAAAAGGTGGAACAAAATGCCTTAAGTACAATACAAACCTGATATTACAGTTTGGACAGTTTTTAATTAAGTACAGTTAACTTTAGATATCTACTCGCTGTAATGTAACATGGCTGGGTCACTACAAAAAGTAATTTTCCCTCTGTTGATATGATATTACATAACATAAGAGCAGCCCTATTGGGTCAGACCAAAGGTCCATCTAACCCAGTATCCTGTCTTCCAACAGTGGCCAGTGCCACGTGCCCCAGACGGAATGAACATAGCAAGTGATCCATCCCGTCTCCCATTCCCAGCTTCTGGCAAACAGAGGTTAGGGACACCATCCCTGTCCATCCTGGCTAATAGCCAGTGATGGACCTATCCTCCATGAACTTATCTAGCTCTTTTTTTCAACTCTGTTATGGTCTTGGCCTTCAGAGCATCCTCTGGCAAGGAGTTCCACAGGTTGACTGTGCGTTGTGTGAAGAAATACTTCCTTTTATTTGTTTTAAACCTGCTGCCCATTAATTTCATTTGGTGACCCCTAGTTCTTGTGTTATGAGAAGCAGTAAACAACATCTATCTACTTTCTCTACACCAGTCATGATTTTATAGACCTCAGTCATATCTCCCCCTTAGCCGTCTCTTTTCCAAGCTGAAAAGTCCCAGTCTTATTAATCTCTCCTCATATGGAAGCCTTTCCATACCCCTAATCATTTTTGTTGCCCTTTTTGAACCTTTTCCAATTCCAGTATATCTTTTTTGAGGCATTTATAAAGGGGTGGCTGTGACAGTTCTTTGGGGAACATAAAGATGGGGGGTTGTTTTGTAGTATGTTTGCTGTCTGAGAAAGGGGGCAAAGAAAGGAAAGGCTGCTGTTTTGGTTTGGTGATTATTTTTATATTGCATTTTTAATTATGATCTCAGTTGTTATATTTAAACCCAAATAAATATACTAAGGATACCAAGTAATATAAGTCTCTCGGTCAAATGATACCCATTATATGGCCAAAAAACTATCTACACTGAGGCTAACTGCATTACTAGAATTGACCTCATAAACAACTGATTGGCATTGTTACTGATCAATATCCATGTTCCAAAACAGAACCTTTAAGGGAAATCCTGTGTCTGTAGTCAGTCTCCTGCATGTAGACATTCTATTTCTTCAATAATACCAAGTACTGCAAAGCTGAGAAACAATTAATTGCATTAAAGGTAGATTCCTCCCCCCCGCAAATTTAAGACAGAATTTACTGTGGTGAAAGTTGACAGGATAGAAATAACATACCTTACAATGCCTACGTCAGATAGCTTTCCCAGGATAAAGTCATCCTGCATCCCCCAAAAAATCAGATTCCTGCCACACATCCCCAACTTAAAAAAAATAAGAAAAAAGGAAGCTTTGCAACATATTTTAAAGTTAAAATTACTCTCTAGGAATCCTAAACGTAAACCCACAGCACTGATTTTCTTCCAACATTATGAGCAAATGCACATTATACTTTTTCCTGCAGGATGTGAGGATACAGAATATTGAGATTTACAATTACCATGATCTCCAAGATTTAGGATTCTTGAAAAATTTCAGAGTACTGAAAAGAGCAGTACTGACAAGAGCAGAGATGTAATAAGAGAAGTGTGTCATGTATGCATGCACCTGCAATCTACAATGCAGCTGGGAGGTCTAATTAGAGGCTCAAGCGATATAAAAAGCATACATCATATCAGCCACTAACCATTAAATATTTAGTAAAATTCTTTGAACACAAATTCTGTTATACATAATTACTTAAAAAAAACCAAAACACATTTAAAGCTATGTAATAACCATTATTAACTACTGTACTATTTTTGTTCAGATTTGTTACATTCAATCCTCCATTTATTTCAATGAGCCACCTAACAAGTTACTGCTTTGTTTTGGAACTTAACATAGGTACCATTAGATTTAAATCCTTTCCGCAGAACAAAAACCGCACCACACACAGTTGGTATTCTATTACATGAGGTTTTCATCAGATATTTGAGTAATGGAGATAAGTCAGTCAGTTCCAAAGCATATTCCCCATTTGGTCTTTATTTACTATTCACAGAATTAATGGTAATTGAAATTTCCCTAGCCATTTTTATATAACATAGTTTATATTACATAAAAAGAGCTGTATGTACATAATAGTAACATATGAACACAATTTTTCATCACAGTGCATGTCAAAGAATCCATGCTATGTTCTACATTATTTTGGATAAGGTGATCTCACAATATCATAAAGTCATTTCAGAAAAGTCAGTATATTACTGTGTATTTTTGTGTTAGAAAAATGTTCAATACGTACTCAATACAAATAAACTCAAAAGCTCTACATTAATTTAATGTAAAGATTACAAAATTAAACTCAACAGAATTCAGGAAATAGAAATATCAAGATTTACATGCTAACATGAAATCAATCATATACAGATAGTATTTTTGATTACCAGACTATTAAAATGTCTCTCTCCATGTACACACTGTGTGCTATACAGACAAGTGGTCAATCTGAGTACCGGTTATTAATTTTCTGATTAGATGAGTATTTAAATTTATAGTTATATTAATGTCGTTTTTGTACTAGATACTCTTTTGTTGTTGGCTTTTTACACAGCCGAAGCACACTGATTTTCTTTACGGCAGCTGTGCTTTTGTAACAGGGGAAAAAAAAAGCTAAAATTTAGAGATTACAACAAATTGCAGATTGCAGCAAAAATTACTTGGATACCCTAAAAATGCAGAGCAGACATTTTCATGCGCACAGTTTTCTCTTGTCTATGATACAGGCATCATTTTTTTTAAAAAAAAGGATTTTGATGTTTCAACAAATATTTACAACCCTCCCCCATGCAAATCACCACAAGGGAAGTCTATGCAAGAATGGTCAATTCCCTCAATCATCCACATTACATTCAAGGGGACAGATCTGATTAGGCACTGGTAAAATCTTAATACATACTGACTCAGCAACAGAGCAGTGGTGTTTCAAATCACTTATAGCTTTATCATTTTTCCCCCAACTGAGAGCTAGGACGATATAATGTAAACTTGACTCTCTCTTTTGTGACAGAGAAAGCTATAATATAATAATATGGCAATTAACAAATCTATTTTCTAAAGAATGTAAATTAAATAAATAAATACAGCCTTAGAAATACTGTAGTCTCTATTCTATCTCTACAATAGTTGTAGCGCTTTTCACCAAATCAAACAGTCTGTATAAAAAAAGAAAAGTTAAGAATCATACCAAATGGTGATATATTTATGGAACTAATTTAAGAAATCACTGCAATTTTATATTAAAAATGTCATCCATTAACACAGATTTTGGTTTCCCAGGTGTGTAATATTTATATCATATACCACATTGGGTTAGGCTTTGAACCTAACTATTTTAATCTCTTCCCTGCTGACCATGACTGTAACTCCTGTGTGATAGCACTATCTGTCAGCATTCTTTGAAGTGTCACTTCAAAGACTATGCATCAGGAATGTGACAGAGCACCACTGGACATCACGTACCTCATACCTGAGGCAGCAAACCAGCAGTTACAAAAAAAAAAAAAAAAAAAAAAACAGAGGTTATTACTGATGATCTTTCAACTGATTCTGAATTCAGATGCATTATTAAGTAATCTCATTACCTGAAAAATGCCAGTCCCCTCTGTTTCATTCCCATCCCGTGTACTTGAACATCAACTTCGTAAATAAAACGGATTTTGTTTTAATTAAATCTACCATGATTATAAGGTTAACATTTGCTTTCCAGTTTTCAATTAGAATGATTCAAAGAAGTTAATTATTTTAACTAATTACAGAAGGCAATTATTGCTTACTGCATTTCTATTAGGAATTTACTTACTTTGTTTTATGTATTTACGAGAACGATATTTAATTTGATACAACTCAAGTGCCTGTACAATACTTCAATGGTGAACTGAAATATTTTTTTAAAGTATTGCCAAACTTATAGCAGCATACTTGCCAAATAAGTATGATCAGTGAATATTTCACCAGGTTTTTTAAAAATTGTTTCCTGAACTGTGGAATCATGATTGTTGATGCCCCACTAATAGTACATTCCAGCGAGTACAGAGCTATCATCATCTGAACCTGCTGTGGAGAAGGGACTCTACCTATGGACAAATGGTCAGCTCTGTTCAATATCACATGGTATAAAACTTTGTGTGATTCAATACCAAATATATAACCTCAGATAAATGTGTACAAACTGAAGCAAAGCTGACCTACTTGCTCAGTGATTCAAGACAATCTTCCAGATACACTGCTGATCAGTTGTGGTATAACACCAATTTACAGCATCCTACAGCATCTTCACCTAAAGGAAACTGACAATTGTCGTGCTGCAACTTCAAAGATTTAAAGGGAGAAATTTAGCTTTTGCCCTTTCATCTGTTGCTTATTATGTCAGCTCCTCTCCATCCAAATTTCAGCACCACTTCCATACACTTTACAATAGCAAGGTTTTTAGCACTTTGAAATCTCTCTCTCCTAAACATTATACATTAAATGTTCTTAAATTAATGGAACCAGCTTAAGCAGAGAGACGCCACAGATGGGAGTGGGAATGTCTCAGGAACCACCACCACTGGGATATATGTTTTTACATAACACATTATTCAAAAAGGAAAAAAATCTTTGATTATACTGTGATGTAGAAGGAAAGTCTGAAAAGGTTTGATTTTTTAAATTTTTTTCCCTGTTTTTAATTAGAAATCTCAGGCTTTTGACTACCCTGTTTTTGGTGGAGGACTCTATAGATGATTAGAGAACTAGTACAATTATGACAGGATTAAATATTGAAATCTGGTACACTGAGGGGGAATTTATTCAGACTGCATAAAGCTTTGGTTTTATTGGATATGATTAACAACTAAGAAACTCTTGACAAGCATTTGGGCGAACATCTTTCTTCCCTTGTCTAATGTTCCCTGCATCTCCACTTGAGGGCTGAGTAAACTTCCCCTCCAGTTCTCTAGTCCTCCCATAAAAACAAGGAAGACAAAAACATATTTTAAAATTTAGAAACAAGAAAAAAAAAAAGACTTAAAATACACATTCCACCTTTACACATCGTTAAGCAGAAACGAGGTACTTTCGTCCCCTTTTATACATCAACTTTAAGAATGGGATAGGAAACAAAATACCATACAGTTATAGAAATGTAGGGTATGACCTCAAATTGAACACAGCATTCAAATGTAGACATTTTACATCTAAAAGGACACATCAGGAATAGAAATGAACAACAAAAATTATGAGACAGAGAAAGGCTTCTATATGCAGATTAAAGTGGATTAGGAACACCTAGTCCCTGATCCTGAGATGCGAGTCATTCAAGTGGAGTCCTACAGAGCTCCCTAGATTTCACTAGGTCTCTGTCTGAGTGCCAGTTTCCTGAACACATCACATTGCAGGATTAGGGCCTCAATTTTTAAGGAAGTTCAAGAAGTGGTATTATATGGGCATATAAAGATCATGAATCACATTGCAAAGGACAACAAGATGCTCTGACTGACTGTGTCCAATATAACATGGAAACAAACGTATTTCTGAAGTATGAACTTGTGGAACTTACTGCCACACATTATTATTGAAAACAATGTATGCTCTGTTCTACGCTAGACAAAAGATAACTACAGCAAGTCATTGCTTGAATTACACAACTTAAATTTACAAACAACCTCTACAGAATGCTTTGCCTGGCATAGCTATTGTGTGTGCATGCATTTTGGCATCGGTTACAGCATCTAGGTTGAGGTCCTTAGCTCAAATCTGCCTGAAGACAAATGCAATCTATAATGGTTTCTCTCCAATGCTGGCAAGAAGTAAAAATCACCGCAGTTGAACTTGTTCAGCCAGTCTTCTGAATTCTGTCCCACAATGCAATGTTTCATATTTGGAAATTACTCAAACTTTTGTTTCCATCAACAGTGCTGAGCATTTTAAGTTAGATTCTTTAAGAGTCCCAGAAAACATGGCTTATGACCATAGCAATAATGTGGACATTGCAAAATGCTTCTGTCAAAAGCAGTGTTGCTGTACAGCCACACTACACTATTGCAAGGAAAAGATGATACAATCATTTCCTGCAGTCCATATCCCTTCAACACTATTCTTAGGAGAGCAGGAACTGTTGTAGTTTAGATTCAAAAATATCTCTAAATGATCAATAAAACCCATAATTGTGTGTCTCACTATCAAGTCTCCATATTTTAATCTAAGGATATTCAAGTAGCTTGAAAATGATGTTGTTCTATTACCCAGTGGATATGTATGTCTCTGCGTCACAAAAATCATCTGTGGCACCTTTATTGACAGTGTCAGCAGTAAAGCAAGGAATTAAATTATTACGGAGACAACTATCCCCTTTCTACTCCAGAGGTGATCTGCAGATCATAGGTGAGGTACATTGGCAGAGCAGTGCGGAGAAGTCTGAACTCTCTCTGTGCTGTTCCTGTTCTATGGATAAATAGAGAACTTTTCAAGATCACTAAAATCAGATCATAAAAAGCAACTGCAGATATTCTTCTGTTATATAAAAATAAATAAAGGAGCACCGATATTCACACTTCATGACAAAAGCTGATTACCGCATGGAGTCAGAAGAAATTTTGCCCACAATATTCCACAACAGGCCATGTGCTTTTGGAGTTCCTTCTCTTCCTCTGAAAGTTCTAGCATAGGCCCCATTTGAGTCACCATGACAAATCAGACAGCTGACTGACCTAGTCAGCTACTGTATTTTAAAGAAAAGGAGTACTTGTGGCACCTTAGAGACTAACAAATTTATTAGAGCATAAGCTTTCGTGAGCTACAGCTCTTTGTTAGTCTCTAAGGTGCCACAAGTACTCCTTTTCTTTTTGCGAATACAGACTAACACGGCTGCTACTCTGAAACCTGTATTTTAAAGAAATTTCTTCCATTTAAATCCATTTCTGTAGAATAAACAAATATATATTCTGAGGGCCCTTTATCCGGCCTACATACTAAAGCAATATTTACTCAGATTAAAATTATATTTATCAGATATATTTTAGACAATATCATAATTAGAAATAAATGGATCACTCCAATAATTTAGCTACAAATAAAACAAAATGTTTAGGGCCGAACTCTGCAATCAGATGGATTAACATGGACTGCATTGACTTCCAAGTGAGATAAACAGACAGATATATAGATAGATAGATGTATATACACACTGAATGTTGCCTATATTTTTTTCCTCAAAATACTGAACACAGTAAACAGTAGACGTCACTTAATAGGAATGATTTATAAATGGTTGCTTTGGTTGAATGTGTCTTGCTTAAACAAAACAGAACAAGCATTAGGGAAATGGTTTTATGAAATTCTTCCTGAAACTACCTTCGTGAAATAAAATCATTCTGACTGGAAATTCATTTAAGCCTCTCCTCCTAAATATTTCCATATAGTACCAGTGAGAAGAGGCTGCCTTCAGTCTACCTTAATGAAGGAGTGCATTTGAGGTTAAATATTTCACTCTGAAGAACAGATCCTCTATTTCAAAAAAAAAACAAAAAACAGTTAAAAAGAAACTTACTGAAAGCAAAAATTATTTATATGTATTCTGTTAATACATTTTATTACTTGTGTTCTGATAGCACCTAGAGGCCCTAACAAGGTCATGGTCACATTGAAGCATACTACTTGCATGGAGGTCAGTTTAACTCTTTTAGTGCATTTCAGAATAGCTCAATTGTAGAAGGAGAGAGACAATTTTAAGACTTTCTGGTAAAAGTGAAATAAAATTCATTAATTTGAGAGCTGCTTTCCAGAATTGTTTTACTTTATGTATGTCCATATTAATCTAATATGCATTGAAACTGGATGGCTGTGATATTTTCTGCCATATTGAAATATCCTGTTAAAAACGTAGCCATTTGTCCTCCTTTGCAGAGCCCCTGAATTAGGGAACCATGGCTATTCCTAACTCAAATGGATCTGTTTTAAAGGGGAACAACAACATTTGGGTCTAGTTTTATAGTTCAACTACTTCAACAACAACAAAAAGTCACCCATCTTTTCACTGGTAGGTTCATTTACAACAATACCTGCTATGAAAGATGAACATAAATGGTATCCTGGCTTTTCCCTAATAAAGAGAATAACTCAGAGAGCAGACCCAAAGTGTTAGTCTCTTCAACTCGGAAAGTAACTATGAATTGCCTTGAGCAATTTCAATTAAACAATGCTTCAATCTCACTAAGTTGCCTTTTGATACATACTTATAATTGTTGAAAATTAACAAAAAACACACCAATATTGAGCAGATATAAAACTTTGATATAAATTAATTCTAATATTTCCTCTACTTTTTCTGATCCATTTATAAATTACTACCAACCAAGACTACCACTGCTTGTTAGCCACTGAAATGTAGTAACTTCCCATTTGTACTCTTTCTATTCACCGATGATGTTGCTATCTTTAAAGATCAAGGAAAGCTAGCTATACAATATAAAGTTACATCTGCCTCAAAATTGACACTCCTTGAAAAGCGTTACAGCAGGGCTCAGTGAATTTTCAGATTCATAACCAGACCACTTGTTGCAAAGTCCTTCCCTTGCCACAGAACTATGTTGCAGAATTTAAAACTTTAAATTAAAAAAAAAAAAAAAAAAAAAAAAAAAAAATATCTAGCCTCATAGTTCTGAAAATAACCTTATATGAATACAAACTGATTCAGGTTCTGTTTCTGTACATGTAACAATTGCTCTGAGGTGTCAACAGAACGACATATTTCAGTGCGCTGGTTGCTGTGAAACCTAGAGATGAAATATAAGTATCATCACAGTTAATATCATTGTTCACTGCTCATCATTTGATCACAAACTTCTAGCTAATGGGTTTGACCCACAAACTCAAACCACCTATCACATCTACCCAGGGGCTTGATCATGCATGCTCGCTGAAGTCAATGGCAAAACTCCTGAGGATGTTCATGGTGCAGGACCAGTCCTCAAAACCCCATATATCCCTTACTCAATTGCCAGACCTCCAGCTTCCCCACTGACAACTTCTCCTATGTAATTTACGAATTATCAATACAAAAATCTGTGGCAAAATGAAAACGGAGTCTGAACAACAGCAAATAAATTGCATTTGACATAAAAAAAACCAAACATGTCTACAGTATTGACTGAATTACTCATTTTTCATGTTTGACTCATTAAACTTCCATTTTTTATTTTAACAGAATAGAATGGCATAGTATTTTTGATCTGCCATTCCAGAGTGCCACAGAAGTTAATCCAACAAACGCTCCCGGCACCTACCATTCAAAATTGTTCAAACATTGAGTTTTTAAGACGTCACAATACTTAGCATAGACTCTACAAAAACAAAACCTGCACAAGTATTATTAAAGCTATTAAAAAATGACATTTCTTAATATAAATGTAGCTGGTGAAAGGTACCAGATACACAAAAATGAAGTTCTTTCTATTCCCAGAAAAGGCATACCCAACAGGTCATCAGTCCAAGTCTTCCTACACAATGCTCTGCTTCAACTCTGTTTTGGTAGGGTTATCATCAAGGGCTGAGAGGACAGTTTGTTATCTATGGTGTCGGCTGAAGCTATCCTCAAGAATACAAATTCGTAACAAAAGTATTTTTATAATGTGGGTCTTTCCCATTAGGAAACATATTAAGACTTACAGCTCATTTCACACACAGCAAACAGAATTCGAATTAGATATTTCTGATTTGTAACTCGGAGATAGTTATCCACAATTTTCATTGCCCATCCATTATGCCATACGGTCCTGTTGTACAATACAGCTGCAACCATTAAATACTTTTTTGGGGGGGAGTGGGAGAGGGAAACAGGTGGGGGGGC
Organism: Dermochelys coriacea; assembly: GCF_009764565.3. Classification (NCBI taxonomy): domain Eukaryota; kingdom Metazoa; phylum Chordata; order Testudines; family Dermochelyidae; genus Dermochelys; species Dermochelys coriacea. Next base: position 5,585,018 of record NC_050074.1, on the reverse strand, counting down.
ACATGATTCATATAATTCAGCTGCCAGGATAACTTTAGATTTAAAAGCCTTCCAGCAGAGGGAAATATTTTGACAGCAATAAAATTCCCCGGCCCTTGTACATTCATTTCTGCTGTTCTACACTAGAGAGTGAATTCACTTTACCAGGTTTTAGCATATGTTGGAGAAATCTTGCAACATATAAATATTAATTTGCTGCATCCATTCCTTGTGCTGTCCCCTACCCCACTGCAAAAGCACTGAGAAACAGCAAAGAGGGCTTCAAACATACTGGCACCTTCCACAGTAGCTATAGCTTGTCTTCCATTCAAAAAGGAAGAAAAGTATGATTTTTAGCATCTTGCAAATAAAGAGAACATTTGGACAATTGGAATAAAAGGCAGTGATGACGAGTCAAATATTTCTATGCTTTGGGGATGATAAAACTTTCCCCATATGCTTGTAGTCATTATAGATTTTAGGTTCTAAACTACAATTCTCCGGACTCCTTCACACACACTTTCACTGATACACTGTGCTGCCCTCAATCCTCTGACTCTTTGCCTAAAACCCACCAATCCCATCTTCATTATTTGTTCCTTATCCCAAGTGTATCTTTGTTCCTATTAACTTATGACAAACACACCAAAATGAGAGATTGTATACTGAGCTGTTACACTTTGGTTTAGGTGCTGTACCAAGAACCATACATTTGAGCATTTCAGGTGCTGGGTTGTGTTCTGAGTTTGGCTGCATAGTAACTTGTAAGTGATAGAAGTCAGATCTGGCCCGAGCCTGCACTTTGGCCATTACCGCCACAGGCATGTGTGTACAGAGGAGGGAAATAGAAATCACTATGTGCATCTTCTTTCCTAGGTGCATTACAATGAAAGAAATAGTTTTCAAAATCATTTTTGAAGATGGCAATTTTAGGATTACTTTTGATTGAGATGACATTTTTTCTGCATTGTTTACATGTTTGATGATGATATAAATTGTTGCAGGAACATTATATTTCAATACCGTATTTTATGAGCTATTCTCCTTTGCCTGAGCTTTTATTGTTGTTTAAGAATACAGCGGAAGCCACTGAAAAGGCAACATTTGCCAAGCATTATTGGTTATTCTAAGTATAGGGAAAATCTGTGCTAATTTCCAATACCACCTTGTGAGAACTGCTAGCTAATGGTGACTTTTTGATGATCACATATGTATGAAAGAGAATTTAAGCACTTATCGCTCTTGCTCCTTATAGGGTTTGAGGTACTCAGTGTCCTCGATTCCCACAGAGGCACTAGATATCTTGCAAGATCAGGCTGATATTATTATAGGATCCCCAAAACATGCTGAGTTTTGTCCAAACAGAAAGGAAGACACAGTCCTCGCTTACAATCTAACTTGACATTCTCTTTGTAGCCCCACAATCATCTCCTCTGCAATAATTGTGACGTCGTAATCAAATACTGGGTTTCAAATAAGAAAAATAGGGATGGAGAGAATGAAAGTGAACACTATAGGTAACCTTATAAGTAATATCTCTGAACACAAGATTTTTCTAACTGTTTAACAGAAACACTTATGATTTTTAAAGCATCATAACTCACGTTTACAGTCCACCTGTAACTTTTATTATATCCAAAAGACTCACAGGCCCTTGAAACACTTTGTAGGATGTCTGAATCTTAATATTCCGTTAACATAAAATGAGATATGCAGAGGAAATTTTCCTGATAAAAATATTAAATGCGACTTGCAACGGCTGTTTTTAAGACCGTTGTGCCTTTTTGCTCAGGTAGTTTATTTCAACGTAATAAAAATATACAAAAATTATTTGCAAACAAGGGCCTATCTGGCACCTTTGGCATGGTTTAACAAAACAAAAATAATCTCAACCCAGCAGCTCCACCAAAAGCCCTCTATAGCATTTGAAACCAACTTATCTCAACACTCAACTAAATAAAACTTAACTTTTTGCTTGGGCTTCCTAATCAACACCATATCATCCGGTTTTTCCTCCAACTTGCTAATATTGCCCCAGTCTCGTCTGGACTGAGCTTCAGAGTCTGGACTACAGGTATGTTTACACTGCAATTAAAAACCTGAAGCTGGCCTGTGCCAGCTGACTTGGGCTCAGGGGACTTGGGCGGCTGCGGGAGTCTAACTGCAGTGTACACATACACCGATTGGATCAGGTGACATAAAAGTGTCCTAAGCACACTGAAAGCACTGCAACTTTAATTCACCCTCCTAGTAGCCCCATATGTACAGAAATTCTTATTGAACTTCACATGACAGCACCTTTAGGGAAATGCAACTGCCTCAACCACCTTCTAGGAATGTTCTTCAAAGCACAGATAGTGCCACCCAAGGCAGCACCATCCACTTGCACTGAAGTATACAGGTGATTCAGCAACACCTGATGGGGAACAGTACTGCAAGCTGCTGATAGATCTATCATCAGAAAGGACACCCATCTCATCTCCACGTCTGTACCCTGATTGACAAGGAGATCTGAAGCATCTAGGTATTCTAGAGTTGTTTTGCCACAACCTTCTCTATATTATTAAACAGAAACACAAGATTCAATACTGGACAACAGTTAGCCATATTGTGAGTGTTGACTTCTTGAGTAAATGTGACATCATAACTTCTTCATGGGCTTGTCTTCACTAGAAAATTAGATAGTATTAGAATAACCTTGAGGAATCATGTTAACTATCATGGTGTTAAACATGACTTTGAAGCGTATACAGATAGCAACAAGTTGTGTTTAACATCTTGTCAGCTGGCAATGATTAAACCTATAGCACCAGTGGAGTTTAATCACAGCCAGTTGACAAGATATTAAACAAAACTTGTCCTTGTCTACGCTAATTGCAAAGTCATATGAGTGGATATGATTCCTCAGGACTGTGTTTTAATTTTCTAGTGAAGGCAAGGTCTAAATAAAAATGGCAACCAGTTCTTCCCAAGGGAGGAGTTAATCTCCACTCATAAGGACTTAGTACTTTTCCACTGGTATTACCAGACTGGAAGAACATAGATTCAGTGGACAAGTTGTGACATGAAGTATTCCCAGCACTATGTCAGTGAGCATTACTGGCCTAAACTCAATCCAATAAGACCTAACATTTGTCCCCCTCAGATCTGACTCTACAGCCACCAAGCAGACAGCTGAATCTACTCAATTTTGTCCACAAAGTAATCAGAAATTTCTTCATGATAGTAGGGACTCTAATCAGCCACTGAGTTCAATCATAGACCCATAGAATATTAGGGTTGGAAGGGACCTCAGGAGGTCATCTAGTCCAACCCCTTGTTCAAAGCAGGACCAATCCCCAACTAAATTGGCCATTATCTTTGAAAACTCATGGCGATCGGGGGAGATCCCGGATGATTAGAAAAAGGCTAATGTAGTGCCCACCTTTAAAAAAGGGAAGGAGGAGGATCCGGGGAACTACAGGCCACTCAGCCTCATCTCAGTCCCTGGAAAAATCATGGAACAGGTCCTCAAGGAATCAATTCTAAAGCACTTAGGAGAGGAAAGTGATCAGGAACACTCAGCATGGATTCACCAAGGGCAAGTCATGCCTGACTAATCTAATTGCCTTCTATGACGAGATAACTGGCTCTCTGGATGAGGGGAAAGCAGTGGAAGTGTTGTTGCATGACTTTAGCAAGGCTTTTGACACGGTCTCCCACAGTATTCTTGCCAGCAAGTTAAAGAAGTATGGGCTGCATGAATGGACTATAAGGTGGACAGAAAACTGGCTAGATCGTCGGGCTCAACGATAAGTGATCAGTGGCTCCATGTCTAGTTGGCAGCCGGCATCAAGCAGAGTGCCCCAAGGGTTGGGTTTTGTTCAATATCTTCATTAATGGTCTGGAGAATAGTGTGGATTGCACCCTCAGCAAGTTTGCAGATGACACTAAACTGGGAGGAGAGGTAGGTACGCTGGAGGGTAGGGTTAGGATACAGAGGGACCTAGACAAATTAGAGGATTGGGCCAAAAGAAATCTGATGAAGTGCAACAAGGACAAGTGCAGAGTCCTGCACTTAGGATGGAAGAATCCCATGCACCGCTACAGACTAGGGACCGAATAGCTAGGCAGCAGTTCTGCAGAAAAGGACCTAGGGGTTACAGTGGACGAGAAGCTGGATAGGAGTCAACAGTGTGCCCTTCTTGCCAAGAACGCCAATGGCATTTTGGGACATATAAGTAGGGGCATTGCCAGCAGATCGAGGGACGTGATCGTTCCCCTCTATTCAACATTGGTGAGGCCTCATCTGGAGTACTGTATCCAGTTTTGGGCCCCACACTACAAGAAGGATGTGGAAAAATTGGAAAGAGTCCAGCGGAGGGCAACAAAAATGATTAGGGGACTGGAACACATGACTTACGAGGAGAGGCTGAGGGAACAGGGATTGTTTAGTCTGCAGAAGAGAAGAATGAGGGGGGATTTGATAGCTGCTTTCAACTACCTGAAAGGGGGTTCCGAAGAGGATGGATCTAGACTGTTCTCAGTGGTAGCAGATGACAGGACAAGGACTAATGGTCTCAAGTTGCAGTGGGGGAGGTTTAGTTTGGATATTAGGAAAAAAATTTTCTCTAGGAGGGTGGTGAAACACTGGGATGCATTACCTAGGGAGGTGGTAGAATCTCCTTCCTTAGAAGTTTTTAAGGTCAGGCTTGACAAAGCCCTGTCTGGAATGATTTAGTTGGGGATTGGTCCTGCTTTCAGCAGGGTGTTGTACAAGGTGACCTCCTGAGGTCCCTTCCAACCCTGATATTCTATGAAATCATCCCAGCCAGGGCTTTGTCAAACCTGACCTTAAATTTTTTTGCCCCAGATCCCTAAATGGCCACCTCAAGGATTGAACTCACAACCCTGGGTTTAGCAGGCCAATGCTCAAAACCACTGAGCTATCCCTCCCCCCAATCAGTTAGAAACAAATCCACTGGCAGACTCTGTGGATGCTATAATGGAGACAAAGAACCTCTTCTTCACCCATGGCATAAGAATTCAAAAATTCTTTCAGCCCAAGACTTCGACCACAAATGCTGTCTTCCCTTACACTTCTTTTGTTGCAGGTCATCTGTTAACCACTGTAAAAGGCACCTAGGGACCACCCTATCAACAGGATAGGGAGAGAAAGCCTAAAAGTTCTTTTTCCATGTATGTTTTTTCTCTTCAAAATATCAAGCGCGTCAAGCCTGGTCTTCTCTCTTTTTTTCTGGTGGACTTCTTGGGGATGGAGAGCCTCACATGTATAATGTGTGTGCGCATGCATTTATTGAAAGAACAGGGTGAAAGTATGGCACCTAACGTGTTCAGCAGACATCAAAGTTAAAGTAGACATTAAAATAGTTTGCTGGTGTCTGTTTTTTTGTTAAACTGTCTAACCAAAATGTCTTTTCTCTCGCAATTACTCTGCCTTCGATCTTGTGATGTCATAATTCCATTAGCTCTTTTGTCACCCAGAGCATTCCAGGGTAGGCAAGACATGAACATATGTAATAACTGAACAGAATTTTCTTCCCTAACCACTTTGGAAGGGTTTTATACATTGAGGAATGTTAGTGCACATGTAAGTACTAAATTGATGCCAATGGCAGATATCTTTAACAACTCCCCACCCACCATAGTGACCGTATTGGTAATTATTAAAATTAAATTAAAAACACTACAGTAACTAAAGTTCTGTCTAAAATGAAATCAGCAAAAAGATACTTGTAAGGGAAACTGATAGTGGTAAACTATTACATGTATGTTCTTTGCCATTGCTATTTTTGTCAAAAAAAAAATGTAAAATTTAAAAATGGCAGTGGATATGGAGGAGGTGGCCTGACTAACTTCCAGGCCTGTTACTGCTGCTGCTTAGAACTTTGCTGAACAGCAGCAGAGTGAAGTCAACCTAATTTTTGTCGGTTTCGCTGCTGCTTAAGGGGTTCTAAACAGCAACAGTTTGCACCTTGCTGCAGCTTGTCAAAATCAGGAGCAGCAGCACTAGAGCTGTCTGCAGACTTGGAAAGACAAAGCTATTTTGGTTTACATTTGATTCCATTTAGAAGATTCCCTTTACAACCATACAGGCTAGAAACTTAACATTTTTCTAAACAAGCGCTTTAGATTCTGCAGAAGTTGATGACATTCTCCTGGGAAAGCTTCTTGTTTGCCACAGGTGAGAAGATTTTCCAAGCCTTGTTTACTACAACTTTAATTTTCTTTTAGAATCATTGACGTCAAATGAAAAAGTAATGCATACTACAGACATGTTAGCTCCCTTCCCTCCTGTATGACAAATAAGAACCATACTATGTATTTGATGAATCAGATCCCCTGTAGAGACTTGCATGGATACCCAATTTATATTCACTTTATATCAGCGAAGCTGCAGGGCTCTAGCGACAATGAGCGAGACCAGCAGGGCCATGGTTATCGACCGGGCCAAGGACCACAGTGGCAAAAGCAGCAGCATGTCGGGCCCCTGCTCTGTTGTGGCTGTACCGCCCCCAGCCCTGCCCGCTGGGGCAGGCACCAGGCTCACTGACAGCTATCCCTGGTCACGCAAGTGCGTGCAAGCAGCTCGCATGCTCCCGGACAGGAGTCCCTTCCACACAGCGCCTGCCCCCTGGCACACTCAGCCTCTGTCCCTGGCAGCCGGGACTGGACGGGAAGTGGAAGGAGCGGGACTAGTTGCTTCTCACGCCGGCTGCTCCGGGTCGCTGCTCTGTGCAACATGGCGACTGCCCGAGAATGAGCCTGGCTGGGGAGGTGGTAGCGGGCTGCTCCCTGGCCAGGCCCGGCTACCGGAGATAGGGGCCAAATGAGCCGGAATCCCCTCTCTCCCCCGGCATGTTTCTGGCTCATTTGGCCACTGTCCTGGCAGCTGGGCCCAGGGCGGCCCAGCGACACCACCTCACCAGCTAGGCTCTCAAAAGCAACTGCTGCGCTGCACAGAATCAGTGAGCCAGAGTGGCCAGCTTCAGCTGTGTGAGAAACGCTTCTGTCCTGCTCCCCAGCCAGGCCCGGCTGCCAGGGAGAGCAGCCAAACATGCTTGGGGGGGGGGTAAGGGGGAGGCACATCAGAAAAAAAAGATAGACTCCCCCATTCGCAGGTAACTCTGGTGGGGCAGGGAGAGGTCGGAGGTCCTGTCCGGGGCACAGGGTTGGGGGGGGGGGTCCACTGGGCAGAGAAGATGCGTGGGGGCAGTCACATGTCCTTCCCTTTAGATTGTGCCCCCCTCCCAGTATGGGGAGGCATGAGTCATCTATGATAAGAAGGATGAATATGAATGTTACCTTACACTGAGGTTTCAAGTTCATATTGGGAAGGTAGATGAAAAGGATTAGGCTTTATGCACCATTGTTTCTGAAGGGTACCTAGTGAATACAATGCAATATGTTGTGGTTATGTCCCACGGCAAGAAGCTGGTTTGCAGGGGAATTGAGTCCCTGGTTGATTCATGGATAGTAGGTGATAAGATGTTGGGTGGATGAACTGGAGCAAAGTCTTTCATATAAACCATGTAGATAAAAATAACTATACTGAATTATTTCCAGCAAAATCTTACATGTAAAATATTGAATGTAGTGAAAAGATTTCAGTACACAGAATACTTTAAAATATAACTCTATGAGCTAAATGGTGTCTAGTCTTCACTCCCAGCAGACAGAGATCTGCCAATCCAAAAGTCTGTTTGAGATCTTGGGCTCACACTTCATATCAGTTGCTGTAGTCCATGCAGTGCTTCAAAGCTCAGCATGGAAGGATACAAATCTTAAAAAGCAACAATAGACTGGGTCCACTGAGATGCTATCTTTGGTAAATGTCCTTGAGGATCTGAGAACAAACGTTTGTATATAGTGTGTCAACTGAAGAGAAAGGAATGGCAGCATGGACTGAGAGAAAAGTAGATATCAACTGAGAGAAATGATGATCCAGTGGTTAGGGTGCTAACCTGGGACTTACAAGTCTCAAGTTCAATTCCCAGGTCTGTCACAAACTTCCTGTGTGACCTTGGACAAGTCACTTAGGCCCAGATCCTCAAAGGTACTTAGGGGATTAAGTGCCTAAATACCTTTGAGGATCTGTGCCTCAGGTAATAGCACTGTCTTACCTTCTAGGAGTGCTGTGAGAATAAATATTAGAAAGATTGTTAGCACTCAGATACTCTGGTAATGGATTGGGGGGGGGAGGCATAGAAATACAATAGATAAGACAGAATGCAGAGGTCCAATGTTTCCAGGAGCCCATCACATATAAAAAGTTTCCCTGTTCAAATTTTCTAGCATGCAAAGTTTTCCCTGGCCAAGAGGTTTAGTTATAAAATTTTCTATGTCTGCTTCGGATGATTAAATGGACATGCCAGCATTTGTTGTTCCCCACCAACTTTATAAATACTAAAGCATTAATAAAATTATTTTTTCTCTTTTTGTTTTATTCTGTAAAGAGCGGTTCCCTGCAAACGAGGTAACGTGTATTATAATCTCATCAAATAAAGGCTTAAAATCTGAATGAATTGCCAAGATAGAGGGCTAAAAATAAATAGACCTTTTAGAATCTTGACAGAACGTTGTTTTTTTGCTTTAATTCTAATAGTATGTTATGAATTTCCTTCAAATTCAGGCCCCAATCCTGCAAGTTGTTCATGAGTTTGAAGTCAATGGGCTCCATGCAGTCTCAGGGGGAAAGTTGCATGACTGAGTCTTTAGTGAAAGAAGAATCTCATTCATCCTGACTGTTAACCTTCAAAATACAGAAACCTTAGAGGTTTGCATTTTAATACTGAACGTAGGAAGAAAAAGGTTTGAAAATCAGCCTTAACTGATGGAGCCAGGGTTCCATTAGTTAAGGTTGCAAAGGTTTTGATGTTACCATAATATTTTGCACAACACTTAGTATAGCAGGCACAAATAATACTATTTAAGCACCTATGAAACTATCAGACCTGTGTTGAAGGAATGAACTTATAAAACATACATATACTGGGACAATGGCAGAAAGATCCCAGTGTTTTTGAGTCACACAATATGCACCCTGCTCCAACTCCTAGAAGGGCTGCTGCTTATTGATCTTGAACCAGTCTTTGGCAGCGAAATTCTCATAAAAATTTCCAGTTGTTGCTTATAGCAGGTCGACAACACCAGCCATAGCAAGGCTCCGAGCCCTACGGTAGTCTGGCTGTAAGCTACCACTGACATTTTCAACTGTCATATAAACTACTCAAAACAGGTCCAATTGAGTCAATGTTTAACACACCCATGGCTCATATATGCTACACTTCCCAATGACAGTAATACCAGTGAAGCTCAACCAATGTTAGCAACATTAGAAAATTCTGAGGCCATTTCCCTGGTGTAAACAGTGTCTTTGAATTGAGACAATAAGTCAAACATGAAAACCAGACTTATTACTGTTTTTTCATCTCTAGTTACAAAATTACTGACAATGTATATGCTTCACCAACTTTTGTCTACACCTGTAAACAGCATTTTTATTTGTCCACGTACAGACTGTTTATCCTTGCTTTACTGCTTGCTGTATGTATGCCACTCCCACTGTATTAACAGTGTCCTAAGGAATAAACATGAGGCACTGACTTGACTGGAAAAAAAGTAGATCAGTGCTCTAGTAATAAAATAGAACTGATCACCTCAATTTAAAAAAAAAAAAAATGGAAAACAAAAAACCAACAAACAGAGGACACTGTAGAATGGTCTATGGGTGCTGCTCCCAAAGATATCATGGCCCGTTAGAGACTATTTAGGGCCAAAGATCTTCATGCTAACCAACTAAAAACCTGGTCTGAATAATATAAGTCAACCAGATTTATTATGATGCCTTTGGTTAAAAGTCCATTTAAAAACTTAAGACCTCCACTAAGGATCCTTAGATACAAAACAATGGTCTTGAAGATCTAGTGAGTTTTCTTCATATGCATGTTCTAACAACATAATTACAAGCAAGGAAACCTCTTCATGCACGTTTCTTAACAACAAATCATGCTCACCTTCTCTACAGAGTCGCATCGCTTCTCGATTTTTCCCATACTCCTTGAAACTTTCTTCCAATGCTGTTCCTTAAAAAACAAAACCAAAAGAACACCCACAGGTTAGGCATCAGTCTACACAGGGCTTACAGGGTGGTGATGATGCAGTCACCTACCAGTATACTTGCCAAAACACTGTGTGATCCTACACTGATATACAGGTGAGACTGGCACATACACCGTTCCCTACCATAAAAACCAGCATAGGTATGAGAAGTTTCAGAGTAGCAGCCGTATTAGTCTGGATCCGCAAAAAAAAAAAAAAAAAAAAAAAACCAACAAAAAACAAAACAAAAAAAAACCACAGGAGTACTTGTGGCACCTTAGAGGCTAACAAATGTATTAGAGCATAAGCTTTTGTGGGCTACAGCTCACTTCATCGGATGCACTGAATGGAGCATCTAGGTATGAGGTCCAGCCAAGATCCTAGGGGGAAGGTGCAGGATCCCAGGGCGCACACAGTTCCTCCAACAGTGTACCCATAAAGGGTGATGCCCCACCTGAGGCTCACACAGACCTCCTCTATCAGACTATGCAGAATACCGGGGGGCGGCCCCTAGGACTGACTTACACCTCCAACTGGTGCACCCGGGGTGGTACGGGCCCAAGGTGCCCACCGGTACACGTCTCTCCCGCACACCCACCAAGACCCCAGGGCTGGGGGAGGGGGAGTTTCCCGTGCCCGGGCTCACACAGACCCTCTAAGCAGCGCACCCAGGATCCCCCCCGCAGACAGGAAACACACATCCAACCTCGCCTCGCACCGATTCCCCCAGCAGCGTGCCCACCATCCCGGAGGGGAGGGTCCCGGCCCCGGGGCTCGCACAGATTGCCCCCAGCGGCGCGGCGCCTCCGAGGCTCCCGCTCCCGGAGCGGTGCCCGGCTCCGGTGGCCCCTGGCCCGGGCGCTCCCGACCTCCCCGGGGAACGTGGGGGGGCGCTCTGCTCACCTTCGTTTCCGTGAAGTTTAGCAGCATCGACCCAGTGGCTCCAGGGCTGCCCCAGCATCGCCTCCGGGCTGGGCAGGGACCTGCGCTCTCCGACGGTCGCCATTGCCGCTGTGGTGGCGGAGGGGCCGGGGCCGGGGCCGGGGCCGCTCTCGCCTCCGCCGTGCCGGGGCCGCCGCCGCCGCTGCTGCCTGGCCGCCGCCGCTCTGCGCTGTTCCCCTCTGACGTCACCCGCGGCCCGCGCCGACATTCTTTCCGCTGCTACAATGTAACGAGAAAAGGCAGCAGGCTCTTAAGGTGGCGCCGCCATTAAGGAGGCTCCGAGATGTTAGCACCCCCCTACCAGCAGGGACAGCGGAGCCCGCCTCTTCCTTGGGTTCGGGTCCCCGTTGACTGCCTACCAGCACCTGTGGGGGGCCCCCGCAGAGTCTCACCTCTGCAGGGTGCTAGGATCCCCCCTCATTACCAGGGGTGTATGAGTAGCGTCGGAGATCCGGGCCGCTCCCTTCCCCAGTCGCTTTTAGGTCTGGTCTTACACTGGTGGCAATAAACGCAGCTGTTCTCCTCCCCCAGCCCTACAAAGCCTAATCAAGAAGCTGCTTTGCGAAAAGGGATGGCGGTGTAGACCCTTCCCAAACAAAGTCCACATCACCTCCCCGTCCCCTCCCAAAGAAGTGAATTCTGAGAGGCAGACTCATGGGAGGAGGTAGGTGGCTGAAGAGATGATAGAGTAGCGTCTCCATCAGCTACAGGTTTCTCATTTTAGAAATACGTGTAACCAACATCTCCCCCTGCACAAACTGTGGTCCGCTTAACGTCGGTCATTTCTGCCCCGCGGCTCGTCCCGCAGCGCTCACCAGACTTCCTTAACCAGGGCGCCTCCCTCCCCACCTTAAAGTCTTCACGTCACGCCCAGGAGTAGAGGCTGTGTAGGAAACAAGCAGGAAACAACCCCATGTATGTAACTCATCTTCCCCCACCTTATCCACACTCCTGTCCCCAGGGTCACCCCCCAGTCTTTCCTTAAAAGGTGCCGTTTAATCTCCACTACACTGTGCATTACGTTTTTCCAGCTAGGTAGATTTACTTGTGGGAATACCCCTTCTCCCAGGCTATGATTCTTCACGACTTCACATCCGTCCGTAACACACACGAAGACACAGGCTGCCAACTTCCTACGCTCTGGGTTATTGGGGGTTAAAAGAAAGCAGCAACAGGAAGAAAAATAGCGTTCTCTTCCTTTAAGCAGAAAGATTTAAATCTAAAATGACGACTAGCAAGACAAAATTATTCTAAAGAATCCTTAACTGCTTCAAGATATGTCAGCAGCTCCACTGACCAACTGCCCAGTGACACGCTGAAATTCAAGGGGCAAAAGCCAGCTAAAGCTGATCTTTTAAAATAATCCTAAAAAAATAACTATGAATGTTTAAAACGGAATGTATTTCTTCGATTGATACCGTTTTGCTTTTCACATTCCACTCAGACTGCACAATTACAATAGTTTGAACAGATCAATGTCACTTTTGTTTTTACTCAGTTTTATTTCCCAGTTATTCACGCACCAATTATTGGTTGTTCACAAAACCGCTGAGTCCTGGTTTTTGATTCACAGATGTTACTGCCCAACATTTCATTTGTAATATCTTCATTTTTTGCCTAAGCTAAAAGATGGTGCCAAGCGGTCTTTAATTAAGTGATCTCACTTGGGCGGTCAAGCGATTAAAAAAATTAATCGTTATTAATCGCACGATTAAACAAATTAATCATGATTGTTTAACAGTGCAATCAATCATAGAATACCATTTATTTAAATATTTTTGGATGTTTTCTACATTTTCAGATACATTGATTTTAATTAAAACAGAATACAAAGTGTACAGGGCTCACTTTATATTTATTTTTATTACAGATATTTGCACTGTAAAAAACAAAAGAAATCGTATTTTTCAATTCCCCCATTATAAGTACTGTAGTGCAATCTTTTTATCATGAAAGTTGAACTTATAAATGTAGAATTATGTACAAAAAATAACTGCATTCAAAAACAAAACAATGTCAAACTTTAGAGCCTACAGTCCACTCAGTCCTACTTCAGGCAATCACTCAGACAAACAAACTTGGTTACAATTTTCAGGAGATAATGCTGCCCGCTTTTTTTTTTTTTTTTTTTTTACAATGTCACCTGAAAGTGAGAACAGGCACTGTTGTAGCCAGCATTGCAAGAAATTTACATGCCAGATGTACTAAAGATCCATATGTTCCTTCATTTTCAACCACCATTCCCAAGGACACATGTCCATGCTGATTACAGGTTCTGCTCGATAACGATTCAGAATAGTGCGGACCAATGCATGTTAATTTTCATCATCTGAGTCAGATGCCACCAGCAGAAGGTTGATTTTCTTTTTTGGTGGTTTGAGTTCTGTAGTTTCCGCATTGGAGTGTTGCTCTTTTAAGACTTCTGAAAGCATGCTCCACACCTCGTCCTCTCAGATTTTGGATGGCACTTCAAATTCTTAAACCTTTGGTGCTGTATGAACCCTCAATGCTTTTTTTGCCTCTGTTTTCACTAACAAGGTCAGCTCCCAGACTGCTGTGCTGGGCAACACAAAATGGGGAAGAGATGGCCAGCCCTCTGTACAGATAGAGGTGGTTAGGGACTATTTAGAAAAGCTGGACGTGCACAAGTCCATGGGGCCGGACGAATTGCATCCGAGAGTGCTGAAGGAATTGGCGGCTGTGATTGCAGAGCCCTTGGCCATTATCTTTGAAAACTCGTGGCGAACGGGGGAAGTCCCGGATGACTGGAAAAAGGCTAATGTAGTGCCCATCTTTAAAAAAGGGAAGAAGGAGGATCCTGGGAACTACAGGCCGGTCAGCCTCACCTCAGTCCCTGGAAAAATCATGGAGCAGGTCCTCAAAGAATCAATCCTGAAGCACTTAGAGGAGAGGAAAGTGATCAGGAACAGTCAGCATGGATTCACCAAGGGAAGGTCATGCCTGACTAATCTAATCGCCTTTTATGATGAGATTACTGGTTCTGTGGATGAAGGGAAAGCAGTGGATGTATTGTTTCTTGACTTTAGCAAAGCTTTTGACACGGTCTCCCACAGCATTCTTGTCAGCAAGTTAAGGAAGTATGGGCTGGATGAATGCACTATAAGGTGGGTAGAAAGCTGGCTAGATTGTCGGGCTCAACGGGTAGTGATCAATGGCTCCATGTCTAGTTGGCAGCCGGTGTCAAGTGGAGTGCCCCAGGGGTCGGTCCTGGGGCCCGTTTTGTTCAATATCTTCATAAATGATCTGGAGGATGGTGTGGATTGCACTCTCAGCAAATTTGCGGATGATACTAAACTGGGAGGAGTGGTAGATACGCTGGAGGGGAGGGATAGGATACAGAAGGACCTAGACAAATTGGAGGATTGGGCCAAAAGAAATCTAATGAGGTTCAATAAGGATAAATGCAGGGTCCTGCACTTAGGATGGAAGAATCCAATGCACCGCTACAGACTAGGGACCGATTGGCTCGGCAGCAGTTCTGCGGAAAAAGACCTAGGGGTGACAGTGGACGAGAAGCTGGATACGAGTCAGCAGTGTGCCCTTGTTGCCAAGAAGGCCAATGGCATTTTGGGTTGTATAAGTAGGGGCATAGCGAGCAGATCGAGGGACGTGATCGTTCCCCTCTATTCGACACTGGTGAGGCCTCATCTGGAGTACTGTGTCCAGTTTTGGGCCCCACACTACAGGAAGGATGTGGATAAATTGGAAAGAGTACAACGAAGGGCAACGAAAATGATTAGGGGTCTAGAGCACATGACTTATGAGGAGAGGCTGAGGGAGCTGGGATTGTTTAGTCTGCAGAAGAGAAGAATGAGGGGGGATTTGATAGCTGCTTTCAACTACCTGAAAGGGGGTTTCAAAGAGGATGGCTCTAGACTGTTCTCAATGGTAGCAGATGACAGAACGAGGAGTAATGGTCTCAAGTTGCAATGGGGGAGGTTTAGATTGGATATTAGGAAAAACTTTTTCACTAAGAGGGTGGTGAAACACTGGAATGCGTTACCTAGGGAGGTGGTAGAATCTCCTTCCTTAGAGGTTTTTAAGGTCAGGCTTGACAAAGCCCTAGCTGGGATGATTTAACTGGGACTTGGTCCTGCTTTGAGCAGGGGGTTGGACTAGATGACCTTCTGGGGTCCCTTCCAACCCTGATATTCTATGATTCTATGATTCTATGAAATCTCACATTGGTACTTTCTTTGCGTTTTGTCAAATCTACAGTAAAAGTGTTCTGAAAACAACAATCTGCTGGGTCATCATCTGAGACTGTTATAACATGAAATATATGGCAGAATGCAGATAAAACAGAACAGGGGACATACTAGTCTCCTCCAAGGAGTTCAGTCACAAATTTCATTAACGCATTATTTTTTTAACGAGCATCATCAGCATGGAAGCATGTTCTCGGGAATGGTGGCCAAAGCATGAAGGGGCATATGAATGTTTAGCATATCTGGCACGTAAATATCTTGCAACGCTGGCTACAAAAGAGCCATGTGAATGCCTGTTCTCGCTTTCAGGTGACATTGTAAAGAAGCAGGCAGCAGTATCTCCCGTAAATGTAAACAAGCTTGTTTGTCTGACAAGTTTCAGAGTAGCAGCCGTGTTTGTCTGTATTCGCAAAAAGAAAAGGAGTACTTGTGGCACCTTAGAGACTAACAAATTTATCTGAGCATAAGCTTTCGTGAGCTACAACTCAAATGCATCCGATGAAGTGAGCTGTAGCTCACGAAAGCTTATGCTCAAATAAATATTAAAAAAAATTATGCTCAAACAAAATAAATTGTTAGTCTCTAAGGTGCCACAAGTACTCCTTTTCTTTTTGTTTGTCTGAGCGATTGGCTGAACAAGAAGCAGGACTGAATGGACTTGTAGGTTCTAAAGTTTTACACTGTTTTGTTTTTGAGTGCAATTATGTAACAACAACAAAAATCTACATTTGTAAGTTACACTTTCACAATAAAGAGACTGCACTACAGTACTTGTATGAGGTGAATTTAAAATTACTATATCATTTTTACAGTGCAAATATATGTAATAAAAATAATATAAATGAGCACTGTACACTTTGTATTCTGTGTTGTAATAGAAATCAATATATTTGAAAATGTAGAAAAACATCCAAAATATTTAATAAATTTCAATTGGTATTCTATTGTTTAACAGTGTTGATCGTGATTAACTTTTAAAATCACGATTAATTTTTTGAGTTAATCATGTGAGTTAACTGCAATTAATTGACAGCCCTAGATACAAGCCTTTGGTGAAAAATATTTCTGATTATTAGCAGCTTTGCATGCTTGGAAGTAACCATAAGTTTTGCAAAATTAAATTCTTCTATAAACTGACTCCAAAAATATTTTTAAAAATTCAGGGTCTTTTTTTTCCCCTGTGAATTAAAATGTTAAAGTAAAATGACCAATTTAAAATCATAGGCGCTGATTCTGCCAAGTCTTAGACCATGTCTACATTAGCGAGCTTACAGCAGCACAGCTGTACTGACACAACTGCACCGCTGTAAGATTGCTCGTGTAGCAGCTCTATGCCAACGGGAGAGAGCTCTCCCATTAACATAATAAAACCACTTCCATGAGCACCGGTAGCTATGTCAGCAGGAGAAGCTCTCCCGCTGACATAGCACCATCCACACCACTTTTGTCAGAGTAACTTATGATACACTTTTGTCAGCGTAACTTATGTTGCTCAGAGGTGTGTTTTTCACACCCCTTGGACATACTGTAAGTTATACCGACAAAAGTGGCAGTGTAGACAAGCCCTCAATCACATTCTTAGTCCCATTGACTTTAATCTGATTACTTACACTTACATACAGTTAAACAGGTGTGTAAATCTTTGCAGGACTGGGGCCATGTACTATAAACAAATTTATTTACTTGTTACTTATGACATTTTAGATCCTAATCTTAACATGCTTAACTTTAACTGCATTGAGTAGTGCCACTGAAGTCCTAGAGCTAGCATGCAAATACTTAAGCATACACATAACATTCACTTATGTTGTCTTATTGAAGACAATAGGACTACTCGTGTGAGCAATGGTACACACACATACGTAAGTGTTTCCAGGACTGGGATTTTAGATTATTAAATGTTAAAGAATTTTAAGAATCCAATTTACCAGTCACCACTTATGCTCTTTATAAGCCCATTGTCCACAACAATGAGTAAATAAAGTTTGTGGACAACACCTAACTCAGAGGAGCTGTAAGCAAGGTCCTTGATAAATTCGAGAACTAGCCTGAAATCAACAAAATTAAATACAGGCAAGTGAAAAGTACTACAGTTAGAAAGGAAAAGTCAAAGGCACAAATGCAATATGAATAATAACTAGCTAGGCAGTAATACAGAAGAAAAGGATCTAGAGATTATAGTGCGTCACAAATTGAACATAAATCAACAATGTGATGCAGTTGCAAAAAAGACTAACATTTTGGGGTGTATTAACCAGAGTGTCCCAAATAAAACACAGGAGGTAATTGTTCTTCTCTACTTGACACTGGCCTCAACTGCAGAATTGTGTTTAGTTTCGGGTGCCACTCTTTAAGAAAGATGTGGACAAATTGGAGGAAATCCAGAGGACAGCAACAAAAATGATAAAAGGTTTTAAAAACCTGACCTAGAAAGGAAAGGTTTAAAAAAAACTGGATATGCTTGGTCTTCAGAAAAGAAGACTGAGGGGAGACCTGATAACAGTCTTCAAATATATTAAGGATTCTTGTAAAGAGGATGGTGATCAATTGTTCAGCATATACACTGAATGTAGGACAAAAAGTAATGGACTTAATCTGCAGTAAAGGGGATTTAGGTTAGATGTTAGGAAAACTTTCTAACTGAGGCTAGTTAAGTACTGGAATAGGTTACCAAGGGAGGTTGTGGAATCCCCATCACAGGGAGTTTTTTAAAAACAGGTTAGACAAACACCTGTCAGAGATGGTCTAAGTATACACGGTCCTGCCAGGGTCGGGGGTGGAATAGATGGCCTCTGGAAGTTCCTTCAAGTCCTACATTTCTATGATTCTATATTAATAGGTCACATTCAAAATTGATATTATATCACAAGCTTAATACAGAATGTTGAGGAACTCTTTCTTTCCTATTGGTTACTCTACTAGCATTTAACTCCTAAGAAAAGACGGGTACTACAAACAGTGAAAGCACACTGAGCTTTAGAGGACAAACAACAGCAATAGTGACCTCTGACTTGGATTTTTTCAGCCATGTTAACTCAGGCTGGTAGTTCTTCCAACTGGGCCCCAATTCAGCAAACATAAACTTTATGATCAAGAGTAGTTCCCAAATTGATGGAACTACTTGTGGTAGTAAAGTTAAGCATATGCATAAGTATTTACAGGATTGGGGCCCTGGTCATAAACTGCCAGCAAACGCTCAATCTGGAGAATAATACTGTTTAATCAATTACCCAACAGTGGTTTTCTATAATATGTAAAATGCATACATTACACTCAACATTAAGTCTGTGACATAAGCAAAAAAGCAAGTGATTCAGGTGGCAATAGATCTCAAATTCTTTCTTGAATGATGCAAAACTCTTCTTCCTGCTATAGAATCCAGGTGGGAGAAGACCCTACTGTCTTCTCCCAGGTTCACAGGGAACCTAACATCACATCATTACTGAGCTCAAATTCTTGTATATCTAGTGAAAGTATAATTCTGTCTTTTAAGTCCTGATGTTGAATGTTTCTGAGACTTGTGTCACAGCCCTTATTTGCTAACATAGTTCTGGCTTGTTATGGAGGAAGCTGTCACTGCAGTAACAGGAACAGAGGAAACTTGATCCAAAACTACTCCCTGAGGTAAAGGCCATGTTTCCTTAAGTCATGTCTACGCTACAAAATTAAGTTGACTTAACTTACGTCGCATACAGCTGCTACAGTAATTACATCGCTTTTTCTTGTCTACACTTTGCTCCTTTCAGAGTAGTAGCTGTGTCAGTCTGTATTCGCAAAAAGAAAGGAGTACTTGTGGCACCTTAGAGTAACAAATTTATTTAGCATAAGCTTTCGTGAGCTACAGCTCACTTGTGTCAGCAGGGCACATCCCCACCAATGCCTGTATTGACTGTACTGTCAGTGTGGGGCACTGTGGGAAGGCTCCTGAAAACCAGTAACAGTTGACAAAAACAACGTCTATATTGACATTGCATTGACCTAACTACATTGACCATGACCCTATGCCGCTCTTGGAGGGATTAAGTTGGCGTAGTGGGGCACTTATGTTGCTGGGAGCTAAATTTAAGTATAGTCACTTCCTGGTCAACGTATGCTGCCTTGCATCGACCTAACTCTCTAGTGTAGACCAGATCTTAGCCATCTGCAGCAGTTTGCCTTCATAAAAGCTTTTCCACCATAAAAATGGCAGTAATACTGACACCCTCCTTCTACTTCTAAACCCCTACAACAAACATCCCAAACCAAAAATCCTACCCCCAAGCAGAGTTTTTAATCACAAGAAGGGAGAAGTGACAGAGATTCCATGAAGTCCACTAAGGATTTCACTATTGTTATTCGATGTTCTCAGACACTACAGTGATGAGCAACAGTATAAAACAGAGAGAGAGAGAGAGAGATCCCATCAATGACTGAACAGCACAGCCACTGCAATATGGTCTTATGGTGGTACGTTTTTAATAACATTTCTCTCTTTTTAGTGCCTCATAGAAGTATAACATTTGTCATAATGAACTGCAATGGTTTTATTGATGACACTTCAGGCTATCATCAATAAATAAATAGTGAGATTTTAGAACAAGCAGATGTAATTTGTCATTTAAATACACAGAATTTATGGAATACAATCTATGCTTGTTAGTGAATTTTAGACCTTAATACTCAGTGTAGTACCATTTTCTGATATGCTTCTCCTATTCACCAACTCTTCTTCCAAACCAATTAAAGCGCTCAGCTTTTTGAATACTATATGTTGGGGTTGGATAGTTCTCTCTTGGCCTCTTTCATTTGCTGAACAGGGGCTCACACCATGCACGTTTTAGCAGAGAAGGAAATGGCAGTTGAGGGGAGGAGGATAGAAGCATGAATAGCATAAGAACTCTGGCATCAGATGAAATGTTGCTTAATCTTTACAAGTTGCTGTAAATGACTTAAAAGAAAACTAAGAGGAGATAGAAATATGGGACCAAATTAGTCTCATGTGTAAACAAATGCAACTCTGTTAAAGTCACTGGCATTGTGTCCCACTCACATTATGCTGAATTTGCTGCACTCTTGATTAAAAAAAAAAACAAACAAAAAACTTAGGATACAAGAGATCTTAGAAGTACTCCTTTCAGGGTTGAGAGGACAGTACAGGCTGTATGCTAATTCACCTTTTGGCCTCTCGAGATTGCTAGTTAGTGCTAATTGTGACAGTTTTTGTGATGAGCACTCCTGTACACTCGGAAATACACGGACACATTTCTTGTAGAACATCGAACAGTCAGTAGATGGTAATCTTTGGGCATTACCAGCCTGTACAAAACCTGAACTGGTGACTGCTTGCCAATCCTTTGACCACCACCTCAGTGTGTACCAAGAGTGTTTTAAAAGCAAGGTGACCTCAAAGTCCAAATTTAGTGATATTAGTATTACTATCCTTCATGTCAACATCTGCTTAGTTTCTCTTTAGTAGACAGATTCTTAGCATGACAGACTCACCTTACTAATGTCCTAGTTCATAGTCACAGGCATGGTAATCAATAAGGTTTCTTCTTCTTTCTCTTTTTTTTTTTTTTTTGCACATTGTTGAGGGAGATAAACCAGTTTAGCCAAAAGTAAAAAAAAAAAAAAAAAAAGAAAAGACAATTTTGAAACAAAATTACACTATGAACTAGCCCTTAGAAATGAACCAACATATTTGCCTATTTATCTGTTAAATGTTGACAAAGTTCCAGTTATTTAAACATGGTTACTGCTTTAAAATGCCTTGTGCCAATCAGTTCGTTAGACATACACTTTTTATTTATTTATTTTTTAACAGATACATATATGTTGGTTGTCCTCTTTCTTGCTACCGTCTAGTCTTTACACCTTGTTATTCCCACCCCCCTCAATCAACAATGTTTTTGCTATATAGGATCCCGAGTGGGCCTAATTCTGCATGCTGGATCTCAGACTGGCTTTTACTATAATGTTTTGGAACATTTTTCCAGCATGTCATGAATACATCAGTATTCCAGTAGAGGAAGAAGAGTGGCAGCAGAAAGAGCAATTCATCTGTTCAATGGACAAGATTACTGACTGTCAAATCAGAAACTAGGAATAATAAAGTCAGATGAGAAACTGATTTTATGGGAGCTGTAGATGGAGTGATAATTTTCTTTTTCGTGGCTTGAGTAGACCAAACGTATGTACTACAAGATGAGAAAATTACCATTCTTGCACATGTGTTACTTGTTTTTCTTTCCTGAATCACTCAAGTATCATTGTTTTAAAGTATAAAAATAGTTTTGGGCAGTACTAAAAAAAGATCTGTCAATGGTTTGGTGCGGAGGGGGGGAATAATTTTGAATGCAAAAACGAGGTTTGAAAAAACTCACTTGCTGGGGTGATCAGCAATTTGGAACAAAAAAATCAAGTGGGCATACTGGGGCTAGGGAGCAGAGCAGCCTGAGCAAAAAGGAAAGCCTAGGAGATGACTGATGCAGGAGCCAATATTCCTTTAAGAGAAAGGGAAGGGGGACCAGTTGTACTGCTAATATTTTCCTGGAGGAGGGGGCTTAACTGATGAAGCAGAGCAGACCAGGGGCTGCTGTTATTTTAGGTAGAACAGGATGCAGAAAGGAGCCTGAGGGCGGATGGGTGAACTTGTCGGGGGAAAGAGATGTATAAAAAAGAGAGAAAGGTGGGCATGAAGGGTGAGTGAGAAAGCAAATGAGGGGGCGTTAAATACAGATGCATAGACAGAGAAAGATAGATCTTTGGGAAGAAGTGGAAGAAATGTGAGACTGAAAATATAGGTGAGAAGGTACAATAAATAGAAAAGAAAACAACAAAGTATAAGGACACAGAAGAAGAGAAGGAAAAGAAGGAACATCGCACACCTAAAACAACACAGACAAAGACACATAATCGACAATAGGAAAAAAAAAAGGAGTGAAACAAGGGGAAACCAGGTTAAAAAACCCCACAAAAGGCAGAGTAAATTACAATGTTAGAGTTCATTAAATAGAAAGTTGATTGACAATGCTACAAATACACATAATACAAAACCAATACACAATTCGTTTTAATTGTGGGTGTCGTTATTGGGGGCCATGAGGTGTAGATATTGCTTCACCTGGGCAGGGAGGCTTCATCCTTGGGCTAGGTGGTGCTGGAGAAATTTTTCAAGCCTAAGTCATAAGCATGGAACATAACAGCCATACTGGGTCAGACCAATGGTCTTCGCAGACAAATATCCGGTCTCTTAGTGGCCAGTGCCAAATGCTTCAGAGGGAATGAACAGAACAGGGCAATCTCAAGCGATGCATGGCATCTGCTCCCAGCTTCTGGCAGTTAGAGGGTTAGGGACACCCAGATCATGGAGTTATGCCCCTGCCCATCATGGCTAATAGCCATCGGTGGACCTATCCTCCATGAACTTATCTAATTCTTTTTTGAACCCAGTTATACTTTTTTGGCCTTCACAACATCCCATGGCAACAAGTTCCACAGGTTGACTGAGCATTGTGTGAAGAAGTATTTCCTTTTGCTTATTAATTGCATCGACGACCACTCGTTGTTGTGCTACGTAAAGTGGTAAATAACACTTCCCTATTTACTTTCTCCAGACCATTCTTGATTTTATAGATCTTTATCATATTTCCCCTTAGTTGTCTCTTTTCTAAGCTGAGCAGTCCCAATCTTTTTAACCTCTCCTTGTATGGACGCTGTTCCATACCCCTAATCATTTTCATTGCCCTTCTCTGCATCTTTTTCAATTCTAATACATCTTTTTTGAGATGATGCAACTTGAACTGCACACAGTACTCAAGGTGTGGGCATAGCATGGACTTATATAGTGGCATCACGACAGTTTCAGTTTATCATCTATCCCTTTCCTAATGGTTAGTCTGTTAGCATTTGACTGCCACTGCACATTGAGCAGATGTTTGCAGAGAATTATCCATGATGAGTCCAAGATCTCTTTCTTGAGTGGCAGCAGCTAATTTAAAACCTATGATTTTGTACGTATAATTAGACTCACCAGCCTGTAATTTCCAGGATCACCTCTGGAGTCTTTTTTAAAAATCGGCATTTCATTAGCTATCCTCCAGTCATCTGGCACAGATGCCGATTTAAGTGATAGGTTACAATCCAGAGCTAGTAGTTCTGCAATTTAAAATTAGAGTTCCTTCAGAACTTCCTTCAATTTATTCCAAAACCTGCTCTACCGACACTTCACTGGATAGTTCCTCAGATTTGTCACCTAAAAAAGAATGACTTGAGTGTGGGGTTCTCCTTCACTTCCTCTGCAGTGAAGACTGTTGCAAAGAATTCATTTAGTTCACACAATGACCTTGTCTTTCTTGAGTGCTCCTTTAGCACCTTGATCGTCCAGTGGCCCCACTGACTGTTTGACAGGCTCCATGCTTCTGACGTACTTAAAATAAATTGTGCTATTAGATTTTTTGTCCTTAGCTATTTGCTCTTCAAACTCTTTCTTGGCCTGCCTTATTATACTTTTACACTTGACAGAGTTTATGTTCCTTCCTATATTCCTCATTCGGATCTGACTTCCAATTTTTAAAGGATGCCTTTTTGTCTCTACCTACCCTCTTTTACTCTGCTGTTTAGCCATACTGACTTTTTTTGGTCCTCTTACCAATTTTGTTAAATATTTGGGGTATACATTTAATTTGAGCCTTTACTATGATATTTTTATATAGTTTCCATGCAGTTTGCAAGCAGTTCACCCTTGTGACTGTTCCTTCTAATTTCCATTTAACTAGCTCTCTCATTTTTGTGTAGTTCCTTTTTTTGAAGTTAAATGCTATTGTGGTGGGTTTCTTTGACATTTTCCCCCCTTCAAGCATCCCATTCTTCCTGTATAATATTCCAGTACCCCTCTGTATTGATGATGCCTACCAACTTTGTGCCATCAGCAAATTTCATTAGCATACTTTGTGTGCCAAAATCATTAATGAAAATATTAAACAAGATCAGTCCCAAGACCCATCCTTGAGGAACTCTTGTAGTAACCTCTTTCCAGCCCTGCAGGTTTCCTTTCAGCACAACCCTTTGTTATCTCCCTTTAGCCAGTTTGATATCCACCTTACAATTCTTGTACAATCCCCATCTTCTCCGCCTTAACTAATGCTTACCCATCTGATACCATGTCAAATGCTTAAATGAAGTCTAGATAGATTAGCTCTACCACTTCCCGTTGTCTAACAAAATCTTTTATCTCATCAAAGCAAGACATCATGTTAGTCTGGCATGATCTACCTTTGGTAAATCAATGTTGCAGTTTATCCAATTTTCCATTTAGTTCCATATCTTTAATTATTCTTTCCTTCAACGTTTGTTCTAAAGTTTTGCATACTATTGAGGTCAGACTAACAAATCTGTAGTTGACTGGATCACTTTTTGCCTCCTAAAGTACTATATTTACTACTCTCCAGTCATACAGTACCACCCCCCAATTTGAGAGATTTATTAAAAATCCTTGCTACCAGATTTGCAATTTCATGTGGCAGTTCTTTTGGTATTCTGGGATGGAGATTACCTGGACCTCCTGATTTGAGCGCATTAAGCTCCGAGTTTTGCTTCCAACTTGGATGTAAAAAGAAAAGGAGTACTTGTGGCACCTTAGAGACTAACAAATTTATTTGAGCATAAGCTTTCGTGAGCTACAGCCACTTATGCTCCAATAAATTTGTTAGTCTCGAAGGTGCCACAAGTACTCCTTTTCTTTTGCAGATACAGACTAACATGGCTGCTACTCTGAAACTTGGATGTAGTAATTTCCATTTCTATATACTCCCTCCCATTTGCCATCTTGTCTTTGCCTCTGTGATCTACCTTATCATCTTTACGAAGGTAAAGTATTCATTTAATTTTCGGGCCGTACCTAGATTATCCTTAATTTTTACCACATTCTCACTGCTTAGGGGCTCCACTTATTTACTTATTCTCTTTTTAATTATATGGCTAAAGATCCTTTTATTATTTGTTTTAATTTCCTTTGCAAGGAATTCCTTGACTTTGGCAATTCTCACTTTCTCCCTACACTTTCTGACATCTATCAAAGACAACTATGCTTTGATCAATCCCTTCTTCCTTGCAGGGTCTGCTTACTCCAAAAATTCTTTTTCAGGTGGTTATTCAACCAGTTAGGTATGGAGCCTTTCCCTACAATTTTCTTACTCTTACTTGAGATACAAATTCCAGAAAGGTTTTGCACCCCTGACTCAAAGAAATTCCAAGGACTGGTCTACACTGAAAATTTACATGAGCTACATCTCTCAGGGGTGTGAAAAATCCAAATCTCAGAGACACAGCTATGCCAACCTAGCCTCTGGTGTAGACAGTGCTAGCTTGACAGAAGAATGAATGAATGAATACACACACACACACACAAAGAAAAGGAGTACTTGTGGCACCTTAGAGACTAAGAAATTATTGTTAATCTCTAAGGTGCCACAAGTACTCCTTTTCTTTTTGCGAATACAGACTAACACGGCTGCTACTCTGAAACCTGTCAATACACACACACACGACACTTTAATGGGGCCAATTTCACAAAGCTGAAAATAATTATAAGCCAAATCAGCAGGCAGGAAAAATTTAATCAGAATATATGTGAATGATAATTGGGCATAATTTAAGAACCCCTTACTAAAGTACCCAAAAAGCCACAATCGAGGAAGAAGACTGTACTGATTTAAAAAAAATGATCTGGTTTAGAAGGGAAGTGAAGGCAGCTGTAAAAAATAAAAATATATAACAGATGGAAAAGAGGGGAAATTGATAGTAATGAATGTAAATCAGAAGATAGGAATTGTAGAAATCTGATAACGGAAGCCAAGGGACACAAGTAGAAGTCTATTGCTAATAGAGCTAAGGACAGAGGTGTGGGTTTGTTGGTTTTTTTTTTTTAAACAATTTTAGGAACAAAAAGAATCCTAACAATGGTATTGGGTCAATAATAAATGGATCAATAATGCAGAAAAGGCAAAAGTGTTCAACAACTATTTCTGTTCTGTATTGGTGGGGGGAGGGGCGCACACAGGGGAAACAGATACTGTCTCATCGTATGTGATAATTACCCTCTTTGTATCCAACTTGTATCTCTGGAGGTTGTTAAGCACAAACTGCTAAAGTTAGACATTTTTTAAACCAGAAGGGCCACATAACTTGCATCCAAAAGTTTTAAAAGAGCGAGTGAGTTAAAAGTTAAACAGTGAGAGTAATTAACCACTGAAACATGGTGAATTCTCCATAACTGACCATTTTTAAATCAAAATTGGATATTTTTCTAAAAGATCTGCTCCAAGAATTATTTATGGCCTGTGTTATATAGGAGGTCAGACTAGATTATCACAATGGTGCTTTCTGGCCTTGGAATCTATTCATCTATTTTCAAAGGGATTCAGACATTTAAAACTCTAAATCCCTTTTGAAAATAAGATTTAGGCTCCTAAATCAGTTAGGTCTTGTGACACAGAGAAGAAACACCTAAATACCTTTAAAAATCTAGGACTTTGGCTTTTGGGATGGGAAAATTTGACAATCTTGAAAATATTCCTCATATTGGACAACCATTTCCCACCCACCTCTGCTAAATTGGGGTGAAAATATTTAAAGTAAGTTTCCCTAATGGTGCATTTAATATGCATTTGCACTTTTATAAACAAATAAAGGAAAGAGAAAAATAAAAGATCTTAGGTCTGATTCTCCATTGCCAATTAATATTAACTAACATGTCCTTCTGGCATAGTTAGGTATTCCAGTAATCCTGTATGAATTTAGTGCTTGAAAGTTGTTCAATTCATCAAAAGGAATTTAATTACCTATATATTACCAGGTTCACTTGATATGTGCTAGGTTTCAGAGTGCTGTAACAGTTATGTCTAAATTGTGCCAAGCAGCACACCAAGTCCTAACTGTTGTGTTCTGAAGTGAAAGTCTCAACTGCTGAGCCATAAATCTATACTTCTAATTTCACATGCCAAAAATCATATGGCAATGTGGGTCCACCAATACTTTTACAATGTTTTCTTCCCTTCAAATAGCACCTGACTCAATGTAATTACAATTTTCAAGTAAAAAGTTTCAATGTAAGTTTTCAAAGAAAAAAATACTAGTTTTAGCTGAGCTGCTCAAGAGAAGATATCAGTAAAAAGTCATACTGTGTAAAAAAGCCATACTATGAAAACGTTCCTCACTCTTCCCCAGATTATCTCTGCCACTCAAATGAGTTCTGCTTCATTCAGTTTTGCAGACTAGCTCCATGCTAACTTTATGGCATTTTCTATAATAATCATAAAAAAATTAAAAAGCATAAAAAAGCTGTTTTGCATAGGAAAAACTTAACTTAAGTAGTCTCAGCTCTTCAAATTTGTGCATAAAAGGCAAAGAGAACAAATCCATTGTATTTTTAAGTTGTTTCACCATATCAAAGAAAAATACACACTAACAAGTAAAACACAATTGAAGGGGTAAAGGAGAGAAAAATTTAAGAGAGTCCAGAGGAAGAAACTGCATCATGATACTATCTCAAGGAATTTTGCTCGACATCATAAAATAATGCTGTTTTACCCAAGACTGTATGAATATAGATAAACTGAAATTTGATCATCAAAAAAAAACAGTTAGCATCTCCCAAAGTATATCAAACACATAGATAAAGACTCTTCTTACACAAAACTCTACTCATTCAAGTTACTTTCATGTCCCCTATCTCATTGAGATAAATGAAGTTTGACTGAATGTTTGAGGTTTGACTGGTTTGCACAGAGATCTTATTCTGGCTGTTTGGAAGGTCTCTTTACTTCTCACTGAAACCTGCATTTAACACCTGCATCTTATCAAAACATCACCAAGCTGGGTCTGGTAGCACTTTAGTCTTCCTTTGCAACTCTGTGAATATCCTGTTCTTCATGTTTCTCACATCTGAACTATGAAAATACGATGTTTAAGAAAAAAAATATATAGGTAAGTATGTCACAGTACCTTTAAAGTATGGTAAAACTCTGGGTTGATTTATCAATTGATCGTCATCTGTTTGGATTGTGAAAGCTCTCTCTGACTTACAGTCGTTTAACTCTGAAATGAAATAAAAATATATGACTACTACAATAATCGGAAATTTGCAATCTTATTTAGCTGACATTCCATAATTACAATTTTTGCCTTGAAATATTAAAGTGCTTTAATACAATGCATTTTACCTATTTAACACCAGAGATTATTTAGTTTTTACAGTGAATTTAAATGTTAATATATATTGTAAACAGAGAATGTAATTCAGCATAATGTGCACAACAGGGTCTTTCAATGATAACCCACCAGTTTCAGAACGAATATTTATTTAAAAATGCACCAATTTAAGTCTCAACCATCACGCCAATAATAATATTAATTTAGACTAAAAATGTCTGTATCTAATTTAGATTCTAATCTTGCAAATAGGTGCATTGGTATGGACTCTTACAAACATACAGAATGTGTCTACAGCAGTTGTTCTCAAACTTTTGTACTGGTGACCCCTTTCACATTGCAAGACTTTGAGTGTGACCCCCCGCCCCCTTATAAACACTTTTAAATACATTTAATACTCTTATAAATGCTGGGAGCAAAGCAGGGTTTGGGGTGGAGGCTGACAGCTAGCGAGCCCCCATGAATAACCTCATGACCCCCTGAGGGGTCCCGACCCCCAGTTTGAGAACCCCTGGTCTACAGGTTCAGGGCCTTAGCAACTGTTTTTACACAAGACTTTTTTCCCTCCACAGTGCAGCTCCACCAACGGTAGCAAAGAAGGGCCATTTGTGTACACTGGCCAACAGCGTTTTTACCACCGTGGCATGTAACTCAGGTGCCCCATGGTGATAATTTACATGTAACATTGTTCATTATTTCACCACTGACAAATTATGTAAAAGAATGAGAGAGAGAGAGAAGCATATTAAGGCCTTATCTACATTAATCTGTTTCTAAACCAGTTAATTAAACCAGTGCAAGCCTCTGCATTGACACACTTGTTTTTTTTTAAGATACAGAAATGTAGCTTCTTACAGAAAGAGCTAGCTTCCAGTAATCCTCTCTGGTGCCCATTGTGAAAGGCAGTATAGGCACCCACAATATTACTTTTTTCTCTTTTATCTGTTAGGCCAGCCTTTTTGGTTTGTATTTGTACACTGCCTAACACAATTAGGCTGGGCCCTCTAGAAACTATCATAATATAAATAATGGAATTTTATTAGGAAATAGAGAACCCTCTGCATGTAGATCTCCTCTACTCTATGTGGAAGGTTGCCTAGGCAGACAAAAGAAAAAAAAAGTAATGTAGCCAGAAACTGTATTACCTTTCAGAATGTTCTGTGGAGCAGAGACTTTGCCTTCCGCTTACCTCATCAATAACCCATACGCTTCTATGTAGAATAGAGTAGTTCTGCATGCAGAGGGCCCTCTATTTCCTAATAAAATTATATCATTTATATTGTGGTAGCACTTAGAAAGGCTCTTTATGCTAGGTACTATGGAAATATGAACCAAAAAGTCTATCCCCCAAAGAGTGTACAAGCTATGGGCTTTTCTCCACTTACCGGGGGATTGACGCATGGCGATCGATCCACCGGGGGTCGATTTGGTGGGCCTAGTGAAGACCCGCTAAATCGACTGCCAATCGCTCTCCCATCTCACCGGAATGAGAAGCATAAGGTAAGTCGACGGGAGAGTTTCTCCCGTTGACCCAGCATGGTGTAGACACCGCAGTAAGTCCACCTAAGGAACCATCGACTCCAGATATGTTATTCATGTAACTGGTGTTGCGTAACTTAGGTTGACTTAGCCCCGTAGTGTAGACCTGCCCCAAGTATAAGACAAGAGGTAAATACAACAAATATTATGGGATCAGAGGTCAGAAATGAGGTTATTACAATCAGCGTGATAAACAGCGTGGTAAGCAGCTACCTAACCACTAATCAATTTTTGTTGGTATCACAGTAGAGGTGAGTTTTAAGGAAGGATGTGAAGGAGGACAATGTGGTGGCTTTACAGATTTTTATGTGCAGTTCGGACCTTCTGTGCATAAGAGGTGGCAAGGAAAAAAATAAGGTACTTGTTGGGAGCTTTTACAAATGAGCAATGAAGATTGGCACAGTTCTCAGAGAATAGTGTAAAAGAGATGACAGGGTGGGTGGAGATGAGCCATGATGGGCCTTATATGAGAAAAGAATTTGGGGCTTGATGTGATGGAGATGGGGAAAACCAGTGAAAAGATATAAAGAGAAGAGTAACCTGGTCAAAGCACCAAGCCCTACATTTTCAAAACAGCATGTCAGGTTTTAAGCCATACATCTCCCATGAAAAAAAATCAATGAAAAAAGTATGGCTGCAAACTTGAAGGAATACTTTTTATTTTCTTTAACAGCAAATTTTAAACAGGAATAATGTTGCAATTCACCAGAGCAAAAGCTAAATCCCAGACAATACCTATCAGCAGTTTAAAGGAGAAATATCTTTTCAAGAAAGTTGTAGTTAATAAAAATCAAACCAAAAGCCCATGAAAAACATTAAGCCAGGAAACTGAAAGTTAAGGATACAAGAAACTAACATTTGAAAGTATGGAAATTCAAATTTAAGGTAGCCGAACTACTGTTGTCCCTTTTCAAACCAAGCAGACAGTCAAATTTCAGGGAACTGGGAATGTTCCAGTTGGAAATAGAAACTGATGGGAGTCGGATTTTTTTTGGATACAATCTTGTTTATTTACAAGAAATGTACAAGTCCTGTTTTTCCAAATGCAGGAGGAACCAAGAATAAAAGCAGCAGTTTCCTAGCTTACAGCCCCAAGCCTCGTTAGCCAACTCCAGACCCAAAAGGACCCTCTAGCTTTTTCCAAGGCCACACTGTGTTCCCTGGGTACTGCTTGGCTTTCTGCCTTTGCCTCTCCACTCTCTATATTCTTGTCTGTTCTTAGTTTGTGTATATTCTCACATATTCACACACACCTAGTCACAGTATCCACTGGAACAAAAGCCCATTTGGTGCTAGTTTCTGGGCAATCTCTAATAGCCCTTGTTTTAGGAGTGGCCCCTTAACTGTCTCTTACAACTATATTAAATGAAAGATGTGGTCACACACATCGGTTTGTACAAGGTTTCCAGTCAATCCATAACAAGGCACCACTCAGCTCATAAAAACAGCCCATGCCTCAGCTTTGCCAATCGTCCCAATGAGGCCTAAAATGGTGACGCCCAATAACTCATCCCAAATAGAAATATATATTAAATTACCAATGATACAAGTTTCACTATTTACAGGTATACAAGAAAAGGAGTACTTGTGGCACCTTAGAGACTAACAAATTTATTAGAGCATAAGCTTTCGTGAGCTACAGCTCACTTCAGCTTATGCTCTAATAAATTTGTTAGTCTCTAAGGTGCCACAAGTACTCCTTTTCTTTTTGCGAATACAGACTAACACGGCTGCTACTCTGAAACCTACAGGTATACAGTATCCTTCTGTCAGGAGAAGTTTGCATCACATGAAAGAAGTTATTCCTACCCAAATCCCTTTTGGGCTTTTCTTTCCCTGGATTTCCCTTCAGCCACCAGTGAGGGACTCCTTTCAGTCAGCCCCTGAGGATTATCTAGTGCTTTTGTGGAATTGGTTGGCTGAGGCAGACCCAGCCCATTCTGTTTGAATGGGAGATTGATCTCTGTAACAACTTTTCCAGCCTCAACTTCCACAAATACATTCTCAGATTTAGGGGGTAGGCAGCTGAAATACTGTCCCCCAAACTGTAAGCATTGGTATCTATATCTAATATGAAAGGGTTTTGAAACACAGATAAGCCAAGACAGGAGCAGTCCCAAAAGCCCTTTGCAACTTTGAAAATGCTAAATAACACCTTACTGACAAATGAAATGATTTTTTCCTTCTTCACTATTTGCTACTTGCCAGAAACATTCAGCAAACAAACAGGGATCAGTTCTTCTTTCAGACCCACAAGAACTTTGGCACCTAAGGTTTCCCTGAAATCCCATGTTTCCAAACAGGTTTTAACCACTGCCCACCACTCCTTTGCTGAAAAGCTACCACAGCATATAGCTGTTACAATGGCTTCTACCACCTGGGGCAGGACAATTTATTCACTGCAAACCACTTGTCCCACCTGGGCCATATCTTTAAAGGGCATTTCCACAGACTGAATTTGTAAGACATCTTTCCTGGCACTGATTACACAGTTATTAGCCATAACAAAATCCAAGTCAGTTCTGAGCTCAATCCCCATTTCAGCCACCCCAATTTCTTGTTCAAATTCCAGAGGTGCAATCTTCCAACACAATTTTCCTAAATTTTGGATGAATGGCCTGCCCCAGTCACTATGTCCATTTGAGTCCAGTTAGGCGGTTCAGTTCTGGATCCCCGGTTCCCTTGCCCTTTTTGCACGTCTTGTTTAATATCTGTTTATGTTTGAGCCTGTGTCAATCACCGCTATGTTTTTTACAGATTCTATTACACATTCAATAGCCAAACACCCCTTATTGTTATTTAACTGCCCAGATCTAAACAAAAACTGGGGCTGATCCTAGTATCTCCACCAAACTTTACTCCCTCAGTTGGGGGTACCCCCATTTCCTGAACTGGAAGAGAGGTTTTCACTAGACACTTGCAACAGTCTGCCCTGGCCTGTCATAACTTTAGACAAGTACTTATTTGTGGCCAATTTTGTCACAATACCAGCATTTAATTGAACTGTTTCCTTTAATTTTTTGCATTACTGCCAATTTTCCTTGTTTTACAAACAATCATCACATTTTTTTTAATCATACAATAAGGTCATGAGCCACATTAGAATCCCCTCATTCGTCATACATATTTGACGTAGCACTGTACTTACAGAGCTCATGGCGATCAGCTTCCACCTCTGGGGCAATGCTGCAAGGAAAGATTGAAGTTCTGTAGCAAATTCCATCACCTCTCACAGTGTCTTTGGTATTCTTTTGCAGATCTTGATCAGCAAGTCCAAGTCCAGCTAAGCATCCCTAAATTGGTCCACTGCCAGTGTATCCTGAAAGGCTTCAGTGGTATCAGGGTATGCCAGGAACACTAGTCTCCGCAGTCCTCTGCCAGTTCAGGTGGATTTCTTCTTTCCCTCTTCTATATCTTAGCTGAGCCCTGGCTCGCTCCAATCTGCCTGTCAAGGGCTTGTACCAGGTCTGGACAACTCCGGGCAAGTCTACGCTCAGTGCACCATCAGCGCAGCTGCACCAATGCCAACAGGAGAGTACTTTCCATCAGCATAATTATTCCACCTCCGTGAGAGGGGACAGCGCTTAGGTCACTGCCACTTGCATCGCTCGGAGGGGTGTCTTTTTCACACCCTGAGTGACATAAGTTACATCGACTTAAGCAGCAGTGTAGACCAGCCCTCAATATCTTTTCTGGGGGGTAAATTTTGCAGCACAATCAAAGCTGGGCCATTCAAGTTGGGTGCAGTAACCCCCCTTTCAGTTCCTCGCCACAGCCATTCATTTGAACTATAATGTTGAACTGAGCCAAATAAACCTCGAAGGGAGTTTTGCCCTTGAGATAATGGCTTTTGAATTATCTGCGTTAGGACAGCATGACCTCTCCCCTCTGGGCCTCTGTGGGTAACAAATGGGGTAGAAAACTGTTGTAAACATCTGGTCTTACCCAAGTCATCTGGCTGCCCCAATTCCTCATCCAGGTGCTGCCTTCTATTACAAAGGGTGACCCTTTGATTTCCTTCTGTAGCTGAGTTTTTAGCTCCGTAAATCCTTGCTTCAGCTTCTCTCAGTTGGCAAGTTCCAGATTGGCCAAGGTTTGCTCAGACACCACTATTTCATGGAATAACTTCTGGTCTGTGGCAGTCAGATTGCTGGTCATCTCATCAATCCATTTTTATCATTCCAGCCTGGGTGTGTTGCAGCTGGGTTTCGAGACGCTGTATAGTTGTTGCTCCAGAGATTTCACCTCCATTTGCAAGTCATCTCTGAACCCTTTCTGGCTACCTCCAGATGCTGATTTAATTAATAGAATCATAGAAGACTAGGGTTGGAAGAGAACTCAGCAGGTCATCTAGTCCAACCCCCTGCTAAAAGCAGGGCCAACACCAACTAAATCATCACAGCCAGGGCTTTGTCAAGCCAAGCCTTAAAACCCTTTAAGGATGGAGATTCCACCACCTCCCTAGGTAACCCATTCCAGTGCTTCACTGCCCTCCTAGTGAAATAGTGTTTCCTAATATCCAATCTAGACCTCCCTCACTGCAACTTGAGACCATTGCTCCTTGTTCCGTCATCTGCCACCACTGAGAACAGCTGAGTTCCATCCTCTTTGGAACCCCCCTTCAGGTAGTTGAAGGCTGCTATCAAATCCCCCCCTCACTCTTCTCTTCTGCAGACTAAACAAGCCCAGTTCCCCCAGCCTCTCCTCATAAGTCACGTGCCCCAGCCCCCTAATCATTTTCATTGCCCTCCACAAATTCCTTTTGTGAAGCCTTTAGCTCCTGTTTTAAGTACTGTTTTAAATCCCATTGGCCGCTTGTCTGTAAGAGCCTTCATTACTTGTTCCATCTTCATTCAGGAGAAACACCAGCTCACAATCTTTCCTTGGAAAGTGATTCCCATTACTAACACCAGTGTTGCTCTTTTGACTCAAGCAGCTAGTTACATTTCAGAGTCTTGAGACATTCCAGTTGGAAACAGAAATTGGATGGAGTCTGGTATTTTCTTTCATGCAAACTACTTTATTTACACTTCTTGTAAATAAAAGAAAGTCCTGCTTCTCCAAATGCAGGAGAACCACAAACAAAAGGAGCAGTTTCTTAGATTACAGTCTCAAGACTCATTATGCAACATCAGACCCAAAAGCTCTCTCTAGCTTTTCCCACTGTGCTTACAGACTACTGCTTGGCTTTCTTGCTTGTTCTCTCTGCCTCTCTTTCTGTTCTGCCTGTTTTCTGTGTGTTCTCTCACACACCTGGTCACAGTACCCACTGGAATCCCCCCACCCATACAGTGCTAGTTTCTGGGCAGACTCTAATAGCTCTTGTTTTAGGTGTTGCCCCTTAACAGTCTCTTACAACTATCTTAAATGAAGGGTGAGTTCTTGCATCAGTTTGAATGAGGTTTTAACTCAACCCACTACAAGGTTTCACTCAGCTCATAACTCCACCTTAATGACCCTACAAACACACCATTCTCCAATCCTCCTTTATTTGCAGTTGGAAGATCGTCAAAACCATGCATCACAAAACATATCTGCATTCTGGAACTTGATCCCCTGGTCAGTTAGCCAATGTCCAAGTTTGATGACCTTTAGGGAATAGTGAAATGGCCATCTGTTTACCCAGGGATTCTTGAAGAAAGGTTTGGACATAAGTGTAGTAAAATGGCCCCAATACTGGGCTGTTTCTGGCCTCTTTCTATCACAGGAATAGTGTAACAAGGCCAGCTCTCCCGATCTGGAAAGTCCCAAAGGGCAGGGTTGGTACAATGGCCCTAAACCAGTCCCCTCTCATAGCTGCTCCCCACAGACTAAGGATGTGCCAGGGCAAGAGGTCTGTTGGATGAGGGAGTGATAAGCACAGTGCAATGAACTATGGCTATTCAGGGCTGCTGGATGGTCCTTTAGGGACTACTGTAGACCAAGACAGGTTTCAGAGTAGCAGCCGTGTTAGTCTGTATTCGCAAAAAGAAAAGCAGTACTTGTGGCACCTTAGAGAAATTTAAATTTAAATTTGTTAGTCTCTAAGGTGCCACAAGTACTGCTTTTCTTGTAGCCCAAGAGTAAGACAGAGCATCTCTTGAGGCTGAATCAGCACTCTGTAGCCCCACTACTCTAGAGATGCAAAGATGGAATTAGGAATAAAAACAATACAAAAAAAATCAATTTATTATCTTGCCCCTTAGATATAATCTCCATTTTTACATGTACAGATTACGGAATCAAAATATAAGGACAATGTTTTAAATGGATCCCCCAAACGGAAAGTAAGACAGAATCTTGAGATTTACCTTTTATTCAGCTGCTCATGATTCCATAGTATTCTAATTTATACTAACTGTGAAGGTGCTTCCCATTGCTACTTGGATATTTACTGTGTATTGTTACAAAGCAAGCGCAATTGAATTCCCAGTGCAAAGGTACAAGGTTTTTCCTCAAAATACATCAAAGTTTTTCTTAAACATTTTCATAAATATCTTTACAGATAATCAGATTGTTGCCACTAATATCTGACAGTCAACAGACGACCATCAAAATCTTTTTTGTAACTATCTCAAAATTATGGTAATGAAAACCTATTAAGTAAATTATTCACAGTAAAGTTCACTTAAAGTGTTTTTACCTGTATGTCTGCTGTTTTTATCTGTATAATTATTGCACACATATGTCCAAATTTATTGTTTTTGCCCAAACAGCCAATTATATAGTTTTGCCAGTGATTTCAGCTTCATCTTCAGTAATTTTCCTTTTAATTTCTAGAGCTTACTCAACAGTAGGCTGTAAGGTTAATGCTATAATAAGATGTCTTTGCATACTTGCTTCAGCTGTTTAAGTAAGTATAAAACACAGACTAGGAAAATACATCGTTTTGGAAACAGTGAATGAAAATCTGGTTGTAGTTTCCCCATATAAACAGGCAAGTCTACTTTATATTCTAAAGTACTGTATCTTATGGTATTATTTAAGCCACCATTTGAAGGTTCAGCACACAAACAACATTAGCAGCCAGCTAGGACAGATAAAGACAACTGAATAATATTTTTATATTTTATGCAATATTTGTGAATAACTGCAGAAAAACAAAGTGAAAATATAGTTTATATTTTTGATGCTATAAGAATAGTCAATGCTGATCACAAACTTCTTATTTCAACAACTCCTGAAGTATTCTATACAAAAGACTGTTAGGCAAACACTACTAGATTCCATGACTTTCCATATAACAATGTTAAAAAAAATGAAAAGGAGAAAAGCACATTATGTCAAACAAGGGGTACTTAAAAAAATTAAAACATAACCACACACACATACTTTGCAAGTGAGGGCATATCTAATCAAGACAATAGAGAGCATATGATTAGACAATTTACAAAATGTAGTATTGAGCTTCCATTCCATGTAAAATACAGATAGTGGATTATTCAAAGTACACAGTTACGGTTACTACAAATTTAAAATTTTAAATTAGCTCTCTGGGTATATCACTATTTTAAGTTGTTGCAGATCAAAATCTGTACATTTTTAAATTACTACCTTGTAGTAATATAAATATACTAGCAATGATAATCAGATGAATATCATCTGAAAAACTGATTTATTATTTAGGTGCTATACCACTAACCTTAAAAGAGACGTTGGTTCTTATACAGGTACATCACTGTTCTCAATGTAAACAAAGGACAGTGGCATGCACCCCAGGCTAAGGATGTCAGCATTTTTCAAACACCTTTCTGACTGTTCTACTTTATGATGATGCAATGTGACCTACATTTTCAATGGCTAAAGAGAGACAGAGAAATACAAAAGGGAGAGATGGAGAAGAGAGAGACATTTTCTGTCCTCACCCTCCATTAACTAGATCTTTGTTCCTGAAAGGAGTGTTAATAGTGAAGAGATGAGGTGAAATATCTTAGTAATAAATTTTGAATAGAAAGCTAAAAAATGGGATGATATAAGAAAAAATAAGATTTTTCTATGATCCTGTGCCCTCAATAAGCAAAGCAGAATGTAATGTAGAATCAATGTTAGATGCTAGAAATAGGAAAGCTCATTTTATTCAATTAGACCTCCCATCATAAGAGGTAATGGGGGCTCTTTCTTGACATACCAACACACAATCCTGGCAAAATTCCAGCAATACCTAGCCCTCTTCTTTATTGTACGTGAAGTTTTCATGCAAAACTGTACTAGATCATTGTCAACTCTCACAAAGCCACGATTTTAAGTACCACATGTATCCTGTTAGACAGACTATGGCTAAAAATCTTTCCAGCCTAGAATTTCTTTCAACAATTCCTGTGGCAGCTCATCCTCCCCTAGTGTCTACTGTCAGTTTTACCAATTTATGTCTAATTTTAATCACTTATAATCTATCCCAAAGCATGTAAAAAAAACCCCATACTGTTTCAAGTAAAACCCACTAGCACAAATAAATTTAAGTACAGAAAAACCCAGTGAAAACAGCAGTACAAAACCAGGCTGTCAGTATTCAAATGATGCCCCCGTATTGTCAAGTATTCCTAAATCAGCCATATACATTCATTTAATACTAAAACAGGATATAACGAATGGATATTTTCAGTTTAAATGGTTTGATAGTTTTACACTGAAGACAGGAAAAAGCATTTAAAATTTTTTCTATTCTATTGTAACTAAAAATAGCTTTGCTTTTAAAATACATTTTTTCTCTCTCTCAGCTAAGCTATTGTAGTTGCAATGTCAGCTGCTTGCTATTATGCAGTCACTGGTGTAAAATAAAATTGGACCTTTACATTGCAAGATCTTTGGCTGTCATTTTTCTGCATGTCTGTAGAGTGCCAACCACCATCTTCCTCCCTGGAGTGGTGATCTTTACTACAATACACATAAACAGTAATAAGAGAAACTGCTGTAATGCATCAAAACTAAGGGACAGGTTTTGATCTTATTTACACCATTGTAAATTCAGTGTCTTCAAAGACATTTCTCTGCATTTACACCAATGAAAACGAGAGCAGAAACTGGTGCTAAGTGTCGTTTTAAGCCACAAATCAATACAAAGTTTAGATTAACTCCTAGTATTGACCACTAAGGGCAGGTCTACACTTAAAACGATGCATTGCAGTTCCATTGCTGTAGCGCTTTAATGGCGATTCTACTACACCAACATGGGAGCTTCACCTGTCAGCCTGGGAGAGGTGGTTGTTGCTATGTCAATGGGAGAAGCCCTCCCATAGCACTGCCTATGCCCAGAGTTAGGTCAGTATCATTGCGTCGCTGAGGTCTTTTCACACCCCTGAGCAACCTAGTTATACCGATGTAAGTTTGTAGTGTAGACCTAGCCTAAGATATTACAAGGATAACTTTCTTGTTTAGCTATATCTTGGCCTGCACGCCTCCTTGCTACGTAGCTCTCTTCCTCCCTCCAGTGCTGCCGCCTCTGCTGTCATAGCAGTGTTACAGGAAACCACTCAGTGGTGGCTTGGGTGGGAAGGGAGAGAGCATCTTGGTGGGGGCAGGAAGTGACGGGGAGAAGGTAAACTTACAGCCTACCATGCGTCAACAGAGAAAGGGCAGACAGTAGAACCAAGGGAGGGGGACACAAGCTGGAGGGGGGAGTAAAGCAAAGATGAAGGAAAGGAATTAATTGTAAGAGGGTTGGAGGAAGATGTGAAGAGAACCAGGAGGACACTGTAGAGGAAAGTCTCTGGATGTGGAGAAAGACATGGTTGAAGGAAATACTTCCCAAATGTATGAATTCCTCATACCTACAAGAGTATGGGGAAATCCTCCCTCTCCAAAACAAAATTAAAGTCATGTATTCCTCCATTCCTATTATCCCTCTGTCTACATCTTCTTTATCTGGCTTTCACCAGATGAGCAAAAGTCTCACCACAAAAAGTATACTATATTTTAGTTTCAAACAACTGTGTAAACAGACTTAGGAAGGAGATGCTGGGATTCTTCTGTTGTAAACACAAACTTACTTCAAAAAGAAAAGGAGTACTTGTGGCACCTTAGAGACTAACAAATTTATTAGAGCATAAGCTTTCATGAGCTACAGCTCACTTCATCGGATGCATTTAACTTACTTCAGTGACTCTGAAGTTTCCCTTTCTGACTCAGAAGGAAAGGGTGCAATGATTCACAGAGTTTTCTTAATTATTTTGCCCATTATTAAAACACTTATTTTTGTCTGTTTCATATTCATAGTCGCATGTTCTTTTGTAAAAAGAAAAGGAGTACTTGTGGCACCTTAGAGACTAACAAATTTATTTGAGCATAAGCTTTCGTGAGCTACAGCTCACTTCATCGGATGCATTCAGTGGAAAATACAGTGGGGAGATTTATATACATAGAGAACATGAAACAATGGGTGTTACCATACACACTGTAACCAGAGTAATCACTCACTTAAGGTGAGCTATTACCAGCAGGAGAGCGGGGGGGGGGGGCCTTTTGTAGTGATAATCAAAGTGGGCCATTTCCAGCAGTTGACAAGAACGTTTGAGAACCAGTGGGGGGTGGGCATTGTAGTTGTAAGAATGCTTGATAGAGATCTTGTAGGTGTTTGTCTCTGTCTGAGGGGTTGTAGTATATGCACCTACAAGATCTCTGTCAAGCATTCCTACAACTACAATACCCACCTGCTGAAGTGAAGAAACAGATTGACAGAG
This sequence comes from Dermochelys coriacea, assembly GCF_009764565.3. NCBI lineage: Eukaryota > Metazoa > Chordata > Testudines > Dermochelyidae > Dermochelys > Dermochelys coriacea. Next base: position 5,544,385 of record NC_050074.1, on the reverse strand, counting down.
CCAGAAGAGTACCCAGAAGTCACCTACTACAGGACAAGCCCAACAAAGAGAATAACAGAACGCCACTAGCCCATCACCTTCAGCCCCCAACTAAAACCTCTTCAACGCATCATCAAGGATCTACAACCTATTTTGAAGGACGACCCATCACTCTCACAGATCTTGGGAAACAGGCCAGTCCTTGCTTACAGACAGCCCCCCAACCTGAAGCAAATACTCACCTGCAACCACACACCACACAACAGAACCACTAACCCAGGAACCTATCCTTGCAACAAAGCTCGTTACCAACTGTGTCCACATATCTATTCAGGGGACACCATCATAGGGCCTAATCACATCAGCCATACTATCAGAGGCTCGTTCACCTACCAATCTACCAATGTGATATATGCCATCATGTGCCAGCAATGCCCCTCTGCCATGTACATTGGCCAAACTGGACAGTCTCTACATAAAAGAATAAATGGACACAAATCAGACATCAAGAATTATAACATTCAAAAACCTGTCAGAGAACACCTAAATCTCTCTGGTAACTCGATTACAGACCTAAAAGTGGCAATACTTCAACAAAAAAACTTCAAAAACAGACTCCAACGAGAGACTGCTGAAATGGAATTAATTTGCAAACTGGATACAATTAACTTAGGCTTGAATAGAAACTGGGAGTGGATGGGTCATTACACAAAGTAAAACTAGTTCCCCATGTTTATCCCCCCCCCCACTGCTCCTCAGATGTTCTCGTCAACTGCTGGAAATGGCCCACCTTGATTTACACTACAAAAGGTCTTCCCCCCCTCCCCCAGCTCTCCTGCTGGTAATAGCTCACCTTAAGTGAGTGATCACTCTGGTTACAGTGTGTATGGTAACACCCATTGTTTCATGTTCTCTATGTATATAAATCTCCCCACTGTATTTTCCACTGAATGCATCCGATGAAGTGAGCTGTAGCTCATGAAATTTATGCTCAAATAAATTTGTTAGTCTCTAAGGTGCCACAAGTTCTCCTTTTCTTTTTGCGAATACAGACTAACATGGCTGCTACTCTGAAACATGTTATTTTGTGTTTGGTTGGTTGGTTGGTTGGTTTTTGGGGTATTCCTACTGTTTCAGTATTCTGCTTCAGTTAGAGGGAGAGAAGCTGAAGTCGTATATTTGTTGCTGTCCAACAGCTTAAGAATTCCAAGTACAAGAGCCAATCAGAGTAAAGAGACTAGCACATTCCAAGAGAAAAAAAAATTAGTGATCCCTCCAAACTAACTGACTAATGACTGCCAATCAGAATATAGCAATTCACATAAAGTACTCATTGGTTATTGAGAAAAACCATATAGGGATTACACTCCCTAAAACCATGAGTCATGCCATCAAAATGATAGATTGATGATAGAGATTGGCTTAAATATCATGAATTCTTTTAAAAAGTTATATATTTTGCATTTAAAGTGCAGTCAGGTCATGTTTTCAAGCTTTCCTCTGCAACAACGAGGGCTAGAAACTTGCTTCTTTTTAAAGTAAAATGATATTCTCATTTATATACCTGGCCCAAGAAGCTAGGCTGATAAGAAACACACCAAATATTGCGAGACTCATGATAAAATCATGACAACTGGCAACACTATGATTATGCAAACCACACACCCAGAACTAGAGAGCAGGGAATTGCATAACTGGGAGAGGGAAAAAACATACAGTTTTACAACATAATAGCAGCATTCCAATAGTTTGATTGGGACAATTCCATTTCAGTAAAACACATGTTGCAGATTAAGAAAACTAAAATGTTACTATGATGTTTCTCAATTAATCCAGCTGTGTTAGAGGTTTTGTTTTTTGGTACCACTTTAGATTCTATGATCAGCAACTCCCTAGTTCTGTCTGCTCTAAGAAAACAAAACACAACACAAACACCCCCACTCAAACTTATGTACATGACATTTTTTGAACACATATATGCCATGTTAAAAACTTGAATGAAAAGTTTCCTCATTAAATGAATGTTTAGTTCACAGTTTAGTAAAGCTAAATTTTAAGCCCCTGAAGACAGCAGTGTCACTGCCGAAATGCTTAACCTTAACACTGATGAAGCTTAACACTGATGCAGGGGACTGGACAGGATGACCTCTCAAGGTCCCTTCCAGTCCTATGATTCTATGACATTTGTGAGATTAGACATTAAATTAGTACCACAAATCTGTTTTTAAAAAGCTCAGTATTTGTATCTTGTGGAATATATTCCAAAAGGCCTAAATTTAGCAAAGTTCTTAAATATGTGAGTTGCCCCCCTGAAGTTAATAGTACTCACATGCTTGACGATAGACACATGCTTAAGTACTTTGCTGAATCACCGCAAAAAGGCCAAAACCATGATAAACATTTAATAGCTAACTTCTAAATGCTCCTCTCAATCTAGTGAAGCAATTTAATATGGCATTTAAAATTCTGTTATTGATCAAATAACTACTGGCTACTCAGGAAAAGTATTAGAGGAAGAGAGTTCTGGTTAATCTCTCTCCTCAAAAAAAAATGTGCAATTTAACTTAATTTCATTATATGTCAATTATTCTTGGCAAATGATACACTCAAACAATACTTCCAATCTGTATTAATACTTTGTGCAGTTACTGCAATTATTTCCCAACATCAGAATTACTGCTATTAGTCTCAGATGAGGAAAATAGTTCACTAGTTTCTTCATTCTTCTTCTGTTCAAGGTCAAACACACTGGTAATGAAGCATTATAAAAACACTGCAAACTTCTTTACAGCTTTATCATTGTTGTAGCAGATATACCAGTTCAGTGTTATTCAGTACACTTCCTACCGACTGTTACTCCCACCAAGAAATGAACACATGCCAAAGGCTGATACATTCACAGATAAAGTGGAATTAAATGGGATTAAGAAACTCACTGTTCACACGGTTAGCTATTTATGAACCAAATGATCTAACTGTAGTCTTTTGAAATCAACTATTTCTATCCCCTGCACATGTGCAACCACTATAATAATTGTTCACAGAGAAATATACTTACACCACAGTTCTTCCCCACAAGGCACTGCATGAAGCCCCGTACGTTTCTCAAGCAGAAATGACAGCTTTACAATTGGACTGGATATAAAAGAGTGCAGTGATACCTAAACAAAGAGGAGGGCAGGTACTCTTAACAGGACACAGAATTTAGAGGATTAGGTGTCAAAGATAAAATGCTTAGGGAAACACAATCGTTCTTGATGTTGCTTTGATGGTCTCTCCCCCACTGACAGCTAGAATTCAATTGTTGCATTTCGCCCCCCTTCTTGTAAAAATTTCTGAAGCATGGGCAGTTATAATTCTACTCAACTGGAATCAAGGAGGCAAAAAGGGAATCAGTCTTCTCAGTCACTGCCCTCCTCCCCATTACTCACTCTTCTATTTTACCCTGTAATGATGGACAACTCCATGGGCATTTCCCCACCATTAAAAAAGAAAACAAGTGGAGCAAAAAGACAAGATCAAGAAGAGAGTACATAAATGAGGCAGAGGAACTGTAATAGAAGATGTATTAGGCCAACAGTCCTAAGGCATGTAGGTGTTAGGAGAGTTCCAGGCCCTGGATGAATAGACAAAGCACATTTTTCTTAAAATCTAGCCCATGATCTTCTTTACCTCCAATACACACACACACACACACAAAATTTGTTCTTCTCCTTTTAAATTTTTCAGTGCACTGTATTTTTGAGAATCCGAAAATAAAATCATTTTCATACCAGAAATATCTTATATAAAATAACAGCAGAATATCAGGATTAAACCAGGTGACAGAGCTAACATAGTAGCTATCCCTCAGGTCCTCCATCCAGCACAGGGGAACAGTCAAAAAGAAGAGAGCATAGCCATAGAACTGCTACAATCAGCTGAACCTTGTCTGCCGTAACTTCCAGATGGAGCAAATGAAAGCAACACTGTTGCAACCTACGATCAGCTTGGTGTGTCAAGGTGTAGATGTGACTTACAGCCCTCTGTATATCCCCAGTCTCCCAGAACTCTGCTAGGCACAAAACAAACAGTCCTAAGGATCTGGAGCAAAGTTTATTTTAAAAAAATGGAAAGGCAAGTGTATAAATAATTAAAAATTAAAATATGGGATTAAAATAATTTTCAAAAGGAAACATGGAAATCCATGATTAAGTATAAAAACCAGAAAAATGTAAAAAGGCAAGAGATAACTTTAAAAACAATACAGGCAAAGATTAAATATAAATATATAGATAAAAGACATATATATCCATTTTACAGATAGAAAACCAGAAGCACAAAGGTGACAGGATTTGCAGCAGGCTAATGGCAGTGCCAGAACACTGCCTCCCACACAAAATTTAAAAAAGAGACAAGGAAAAGGAACACTAGCCTAGGATTAACAATAAAAATAGAGGCAGTGGAGATTAGGTATGCAATACAGCAACAAAAAATATAGGAATTTATAATAGGTATTTTTCTCCTAAAGAAAAAAAAATAAAACTAGTGATGTGTGCAAACATCACTCTGCTCACTTTGCTTGTATACGGTTTCCCTTTTTCCATTCCCTTTGGCTCTTATCCTGCAAGCTGCTCCACAAAGGCAGATCTCTGTAATCATACAAAACGGTAGGAGTGCTGCACAGTGATTCACATGCAGAGATGAGTTTACAGGACTGGGACCTTCACCTTTTCATTTATTTTTAGATCATAAGCTCCTTGAGCCAGAAACTGTTTCTATTTATATATTTGTACAACACCTAGCACAATGGAGCTTCGATCTCGATTGTGGCCTTTGGGTATTACTGCAATATAAATATTAACCAATAATAATAAAACGAAACTTTGTTTCCTCAGCTCTGTCAATGCACAAAGATACTTGCCCAACATGCCTGCAGCTAATTAATATTTGATACCAAATCTTGAAGAGGCATGGCAATCTGGCCAGTCAGTTTCACAAGAGTAGAAATGAGACAGTGGGTACAGGCCTGCTAAATATAGGGCATCCTTCTAATGGTGTTTACCTTCCAGCTGCAGTCTAATGCCACTAAACGCTTTGGAGAGAAAACCCGAGAAACACCTATCTCATTCAGATTTATTAGAAGCTATAGATACAAGAACAGTTACATATGTATAATTCTTTGTCTAAGAAGGTTTTAAAAGTTCATCAGGGATGCTACCAACATATTAAATTCAAAACCAGACCAATCTTAACATTGATATAATCTAGATGGAAAAAAGTCCCAATTTTATGGGGTCCATTCTCCCAACAATGTTCTGCATTTACATGCAAAAGTAATCAAAACCATACCATATTTCTATCACTTAAAAAATTCATCAGTTTTCTAGCCAAGATAATAAAAAATTGTCATTATGATGTGAGCACAAATACAAAAAGGAGTTTCCCTATAGCAAAACTATGAACATTCCTGCTGACATAACTGATGATGCTGGCTGATGCACAGGGAAGAGCTGGTGAGGCACTAGAAACCAGAAAAAATGTTTATGAAGTGGAAAAGGTAACCAAGAGTAAAAGAAGAAATTTAATTTGAAAGTTGCAAAGTTATTTGCAGCAAGGCATAATCAGGAAAAAAAAGTGCATATAAAATGAAGCTGATGCATCTTTAAGGACGAGAAGTTTGTAAAATTCTTTATGTAAAGTATAGGGAAGAGTTCTCTCTCAACATACATTTATAAAACACAACCTCCAATATAACATAATTGTATAGGCTACTGTGTATTATGAGGACCTTAAAAGCAATGAACTACTGTAATAGCTAGAATAAGTTATTTTCATTTTCAATTGTTTATAAACAAACATTAAGTTAATTATTCAAATCTTGATCTTTAGGTCCCGTGGTTACAGAAAACCACGGTATAACAAAATCTTTAGAAATTGTTTTTTTATGAAGAAAAATATCTGGAAGGCTGCTTCACTTGGCCATCAGGTGAGCTTTAGGAGAACTGATCCCAAACTTTCAGTCAGCTATTCTCTGCTTTCTCATCCTAAAACAATGATAGCACTACGGAGCATGAGTCCTACCAGCACAATTAAGTAATACAAATATTACCTAAGGAGTAAGCCTTCTCCAACTATACTGAGTAATAATGTATTTTCCTACTTCTGTAGACACATGAAAAGACTCCTGCACACTTTGAAATATATTACTCCATTTCAGTCTTTGACTCTGCCGTGGTCTCATTGTTGACCATAATAGTCAGCTTCAATCTCAACAACAGATTCAGGAGGTTGCCCTAATTAGAGCTGCTTTTTATTATCACTTCCCAAGCAATGAATGATATTCCTATTGTGCTAAGAAGAGCATTGTGTGTATTGTCACTATATCAGAAATCTATACAGACAATTGAGTGTGTGTCTACTTGTAACCACTGTGTTCTTTTGGTAGCCTGTTAGTGAAGGAATCAGTAAGATCCTTACACAACTGTGGTCCAAGAGATTCTATGGTATATCCAACACATTTTAAGAAAAATGTTGCAAGTCTGGGTTCTGCAAATGTAGTTTGATTCTACAAAACATGTCTACCACTCTTCATACTTTTTGCCATAATTATGACATTAACATGATTCCATTACATATTTCAAAATGTACAATCCATAGAAACACTGGTAATTTCTCCATTATAGGGACACCAACTAAGTCACATTTCTGATTTTTTGTAAACCTACTACTGTTGCAAGCAACATCTAAGGCCCAGATCCTGCAATCCCTTATGTATTTGTTTAACTTCCCTATGTCCCAGTGGAACTTCTCAGCACAGTAAGGTTAAATGCACACATTAGTGTTTACAGGATCAGGGACCAAGATTTCTCTGACGTCAACATTTAAAAAGTATTTTCTCCATTTTTTCCATTTGACAGCATTTTGTGTACAGTCACTTTTGCCTGTTTGTGTGAGTCTTTCACACAGCAACAGGGAAGATTTTTTTTTAAAATAGGAAAATGAATTGGAAGACCAAAATTAAATAAATAAATTTGATAGGGGGGTTCAGTGTCAAATATATTACCTGTAACTACTTTTAACTACTGAAGAAAATATATTTAGATTTCAAGTTGATGGCAATCACCTTAAATAATTCTCATGAAGCAAGAGCACAGATTTATTTCATGTTATTTGTATTGTTCAGCACTAGCCTAACTTAACATATTGTCATAACCTTTAGGAAAGACTTGGAGATAAAAAAAATCATTAAACAAACATAACTGCCAAAAACAATGTAAGATAGAAATGGAAGTGAAAATATTTAAAATAAACCACAAAGTCACAGATGCATACTTGTGTTCATTCTTAATATAGTTTTGTTTTACTTTCAGCTCTTACAGGTCAACCTTTATTCATTCAAGTGTTAAAATTAAATTTGTCTCTTTTTTTTTAATCAGTTCAATTATTTCTCATTCTAACCAAGATTTAGTTAAAAATAAAAACATAATCTTTAAGGACAAAAAGATCTTTCAGACATCTGGTTCTCAGCCTCTTCCACTTCACATTTTAAAGAAGCAAAATGTTTGCTTATACCTGCACTCTACTAAAACATTTGTAGAACAAAAATGCTCTTAAGTCTTCTGTAAGCCCTTAATACAGGAAAAAGGATGAATATGACACACTGGGCTTAATCTTCAAAGCGTGTGTCCAAATGACGCTTAACTAGTATGCACAATTACCATGATGGCACATACATATAACCAATTAGCTATATAACTAACCATTTGCTATCATGGCCATTGAATTTGCAGATTAGGTCCTCGCATGCTCATGCACTTTTGCAACTAAGATCCTTTATGTCAGGCTTCTTTTCTGTTAGTTTGTACAATAATTTTTTCTGATTTATCTTTACCCGTAAACTACAGCTTTACAAGTAGATTCTCTTTTATTTAAGTTTTTGATTTCTTATTGGACTACACTTTTAAAGCCAAATTCTGGTCTCAGACGTGCATGTAAAAAACCATCCAATCAAAGTTGCCAAGAGATGTGGACACGTATTTTGTGGTAGAATCTGATCTGTAGTTCATTCACACTTCTCTCTAATAACCATAACAGCCAGCTTGCTGCTATGGAATATATATTTTTAGTGGCCTGCCACATCTGTCCTATGTGTAGCCAGATATTCCTGCTCTGGGATATTCTGCTGGTAGTCTCTCTCAATCTCTCCTATTGAAGCCATTTTACTTCGTATTAAATAATTAAAGAGGTACAGAGCCAGAAAGAGATGGGAATAACTCTACAGACCAATGGTCAGGGGCCCTCACCTGAAAGGTGGGAAACCCCTGTTCAAATCCTTTCTCCCCATCTGATAGAGGGGAGAATTGAACTGGGCTCTCCCATATCACAGGTACCATACTAGGCTAAGGTTATAAAGGGATCTCCTCCTCCTCCTCCCAGCCCATTTTCTGCTGAGTTAGGTGTACTTAGAGCATGCGAGATAGACAGGTGTTGCCCTGCCTTCACCTGATGTAAGGATCATCTAGGGCTTTGGTGTGAGATAGAGGTCTGGGCGCCTGCCTGATGCAGCAGTATGCATGGCTTGAAACAGAAAGTTAGGCTCCTAGGTGACTTTCACAGCAGAAATGTAAGTGTCAAGTGAGTTTAGGTGCCTATGGGGTTAGACAGCAGCTGAACAAGGTTTTTCATGATTGCAGTGGAGCCTAAATCTGGGTTTTAGGTGCCCAAGTCCCTTTGTGGATTTGGGCCTTATACACCTAAGTAGTCCCATTCACTAATCATATGTGCAAAGTTCAGTATGTGCACAAGTGCTCGCAGGGTTGGGGCTTCAGTGAGCAAATGTGGTGAGAAAATCTTGTGGGTCTCATTCACTCCAAAGTCCAGAAACTGGAGTGAGGTACTAGATGAGATGGCAAAAAATAGCCACAACCTACATGAGGACAGGAATACAAGTAGTTAGTAAGAGGCAAGCATCACCCAAAAAGTAGGCAGCAATGACAACACTGGTCAGGAAGTATGTAGGTCAACACCTCTGCTACAATATTCCAGATGGTACAATTCCAGTGAAGCCCCACCAGGTATTAAAAGCAGTGGGGGCAAAAGACCTATCTGGCTTCAAGATTAAACTCGATAAGTTTATGGAGGAGATGGTATGATGAGATAACATGATTTTGGCAATTAATTGATCTTTAAATATTCATGGTGAATAGGCCCAATGGCCTGTGATGGGATGTTAGATGGGGTGGGATCTGAGTTACTACCGAGAATTCTTTCCTGGGTATCTGGCTGGTGAATCTTGCCCACATGCTCAGGGTTCAGCTGATCGTCATATTTGGGGTCAGGAAGGAATTTTCCTCCAGGGCAGATTGGAAGAGACCCTGGGGGTTTTTCGCCTTCCTCTGTAGCATGGGGCATGGGTCACTTGCTGGAGGATTCTCTGCATCTTGAAGTCTTTAAACCATGATTTGAGGACTTCAGTAGCTCAGACGTAGGTGAGAGGTTTATCGCAGGAGTGGGTGGGTGAGTGAGATTCTGTGGCCTGCATTGTGCAGGAGGTCAGACTAGATGATCATAATGGTCCCTTCTGACCTTAATATCTATCTATCTATGAATCTATAAAACTGCTATCCCCCTTCACCCAAATGGAAACCTCACATGACAACCCAGAACCACCACCTGCCCTCATCTGGGATTTATTTTCCTTTAGATCCAAGAAATCTAGCTGCTGCAGTATAAATAACTGATGTAATTTACACCTCCCTTCACAAGCATAATTGAACTGGCCTTGTATATCCTCCGAGAAAAGCCGAATTACCTTCTCTTGGTCTGTCAATATACAATGCTTTTTAAATACTGGGTTAACCCATTTGCTATTAACATAGGTATAAGAGTGATATTTTAGCAGGCATTTAAGTAGATTCTACCTTTGGCCCACTCCTCAGAGAAAAATCATGGCTTGAGGAGTTTCTATGCATTTTAGGATTTTATGCTGCTGTCTATCATCACAGTATCTGAGCATTTTCACTGCAGTACTGGAGAGCCTTACAATAAGGTATTTCCATACAGAGAGTAAAGCAGCATAACATGAACTGTGTGTGTGATCCTAGGATGCTGCCACAACTCTCATTTTATTTAGGCTGAAGCTTGAATGCTGAAAGAATCTGAGAAGTCAAGATACTGCAGCATGGCACGCCAGGTCACGTTTTAGGAGAATTGTAAAGTGACTCTTTATCACTATTACCAAAAAAATTACAATTATTTTATTAATAATAATTATATCTAGGTCTTATATAGTGCTTTTCAACTACAGACCTCAAGATGCTTTACTTCTATTTAAAAATATCTTAAGCCAATAAAAAAAATCCAAAATAAAAGATAAACCCGTTTTAAATTAACACGTTTATTAACACAGATTCAGTATTTTCTTCCTTAATGTTCTGAAGGCTATGGCCTTTATTCCATCCTCCTCCCACATCATCTGGATTTCCCTTACTATACTGAAAGATTTGTTTTAATCTTCTGGGTTTACTTTTACTGCTGTGAGAATATATATTTTATTAAACATTTAAAAGCTGACTCAGAAGTTACACCATAACTTCCGATTCAGCTTTCTTAAACACAGATACTGAGTCAAAGAATCTGGCCACATGATGAATGAAGCACCATTCAGAGCCACAAGGAGCAGCTGCTTTCTGAAGTGGAAACGGCTGTTTTACCTGCGAAACTTTTCACAAAATTCCCTCAACAGTATCAACACTTATTTATTTAGGTATTTTAAATGTGATAATCATAACTCCTAGTGTATGTACTATATTTAATATTATCAATGGACAAAAACATTTACAAACTGGCTCAGTGCCAACAAAGGATTCTTCCTGTGTCTTGAAGGCCACCAAACTCATGAACCAAGACACTCAGGGAGGAGAAGTAAATTGCAGAACTGTGGACCCCACACTGAAAACACATATCCATAGTTCCCCTTCCTGTAAATCAGTGGTCTTACTGGCTAGAGCACCATGACTCATCACAACTGCCACAGAATTACAGAAGAAAGAGATTATCTCAAAGATCACTCTTTGGGGCATAAACCAGTTAGGATTTTACAGGCCACACCAAACACTTTAAACTTCATCCACAAATGAACTGACAGACAGTGCAGATCATGAAACACATATGCAATGTGCTATTAAGGAAAATCTCACTTAATAATGGTCAGGCAGTTACATTCTATACTGGCAGTAATATCCAGATAGTTTGAAGGCCTAGCCCCATGTAGTCTGCAATGCAGTAATCTCACTTTGAGAGGACAATGGTGACCATAGTCTCAAAGGTCTGAATGGTCTTGCAAGCACAATCAGAGGTAAGATACTGCAAGTGTGCCATTTCTACCTGTTGGTTCTCCCACTTTTTAAGCATTGTCTCCGTTTTATCCAGGTTGATCTCCATCATCTAGTCCTTATCCATACCCTAATCTCAGTTAGTCCCTTCTTTGACATTTGTGAACTGAATGTTTTCAACAGCCAGGATAAAAGGGGCAACTCATCACATTACATGCCCAATCGTGCAATTTCTGAGTACCCAAACTCCCACTGTCTTAGAGGTTCAACTTTGGTTTGACAAGTATAAATAAATGGACTGACCATCTTAAATGTATACAGGAATTAATCTCAAAACTCTGTAAAGTAAATATTAAAAAAAAGAGGATCCCACATATCATATCTGGGAGAAGAAATTACCAAAAATGCCATCAGTGAATAAGATAAGGAACAAGATCCTAAATGTAGGAAAAAAGTTACTTATAAATAAAATACTATAAAATGCTATTCTTCTCATAAATGAGCAAAATAAGTCCATGTCCCCCCTGAATTCTTGTGACATATGGCTTCTGACGGCATAAACAATGAAGTAATGTAGCCACTCTATCATGGCACCATCAGCCAGAGACATCAAGCGCATCAACCTACCATTATAATGAAAAAGGGAGCAGTCCAAGCAAAAGAGGGCTGTTTGTTCTTGAGCTCCACAGAGGCAAAATAGGGAGTTCAAGAAGAACCAAGGGTAAAGACAGGAGTTACACTGTGGTCACGGGCAGTTTATCCTGTTACAACAAAGAAGGATCTTTCAGTTCATATGGTTGTTATGAAGGGCATGCAAGAGCTGAATGAGCCCATCATTAGAGAAGGACCAGGGGCAATATCACAGATCTAGCAAATCTGCAGGTAATATTTTAGGATACAAAGTACAGCTTCCAGGATTTTAATTAAGCCAAAATGCTACTACCAAAAATTTCAAATGTAATGATATATTTGCTTCTGCCAGAAATGAAGATGAAGACCAATTAACTATGTACAACTCTGTAGCCCAGAACTCTGTAAGATTTGCATTTATTATCTGATAATGGGCATTTCTAAAGTACAATTTTTTTAAATCAGTAGACCAAAAACCTGACTATCACATGGTTAATAACACATTGGATTATTATTTTTTATTAGTAGTCCTATAGTAGTGCCAAGCTTTGTAACCTCTCCCTCACTTTTGTGCCCCTATTCTGTAAAAATATCCCAGCATGAGTCCTGCACAAATGCTGGAGTCCCTGCAAGCAAACTTATCTACATCCATACTGCATCCATCCATTTCTAATAAATGGTGGACTGCTACGTATGTAAAGCCGGGGAAACTGGTACTTAAATTAAGGAATATTGTGGTATAAAAGATCTTATTCTACTCACTAAAAATGCTCAGCAGATGGCTGTCCACTACTATAAACTGTGGTCTTTAACACATGAAAATTTTAACAAACAGAGCTTTTTGTTCCATTGGTATCCATGTTCAGCTATAATACTAATATACTATTGAAAAGTGCAGGAAAGAATCAAGTACTAGTATAGTGTCTAATTTTGTAGGGGTTTCTTTTGTGAGTGTGTCCTTTATGGATGTAATAGTGCTGTTAGAGTTGCTTTACCTGTTTTGCAGGATTTCTTAAGTATTTCTTAAGTGTTTTAATAAATTTGTTAGCTTTATCTTTGGTATTCTTGAAGTGTTTTTCCCTTGAAGCATTTACAATGATCACACCTGCGGGACCTGCTTTTCTTTTTCTCATTCCATGATCATATAAAATTATGTGTTATGTACATCAATTCTTGCTAAAAATAGTCAATAATAATGCACAAAAAGCAGAAGAGTTCAAAATATTTTTGTTCTGTATTTCAAAAGAAGCTGGATGAGGTTTTCATAACTTACAATGATAACAAAATACTTTCTATTACATCAGTGATTAAGGAGAATTTTTAAACGGCATCTGATTGTTAAATATGTAGGACAACATAACTTGCAACGAGGGCTGTCGACTAATCCTAGTTAACTCAAGCAATTAACTCAAAAAAATTAATCACTATTTAAAAAAGTAAGCTGATTAATCATGGTTTTAAATCACACTGTTAAACAACAGACTACTAATTGACATTTATTAAATATTTTTGGATGTTTTTCTACATTTTCAGATATATTGACTTCAATTACAACACAGAACACAAAGTGTACAGTACTCACTTTATATTATTTTTATTACAAATATATGCACTGTAAAAACAATAAACAAAATAGTATTTTTCAATTCATCTCATTCAAGTACTGTAGTACAATCTCTTTATCGTGAAAGTGCAACTTACAAATGTAGATTTTTTTGTGTTACATAACTGTTCTCAAAAACAAAACAATGTAAAACTTTAGAGCCTACAAGTCCACTCAGTCCTACTTCTTGTTCAACCAATCATTAAGACAAACAAGTTTGTTTACATTTACAGGAGATAACGTTGCCTGCTTCTTATTTACAACGTCACCTGACAGTGAGAACAGGCATTTGCATGGCACTTTTGTAGCCAGCATTGCAAGATATTTATGTGCCAGATATGCTAAACATTCGTACGCTCCTTCATGCTTCGGCTACCATCCCAGAGAACATACTTCCATGCTGATGACACTCATTAAAAAAATAATGCGTTAATGAAATTTGTGACTGAACTCCTTGGGAGAGAACTGTATGCCTCCTTCTGTTTACCCGCATTCTACCATATATTTCCATGTTATAGACATCTCAGATAATGACCCAGAACATCGTTTGTTTTAAGAGCACTTTCACCATAGCTTTGACAAACGCAAAGAAGGTACCAATGTGAAATTTCTAAAGATAGATACAGCACTCGACCCAAGGTTTAAGAATCTGAAGTGCCTTCCAAAATCTGAGAGGGACGAGGTGTGGAGAATGATTTCAGATGTCTTAAAAAGAGCAACACTCCGATGCGGAAACTACAGAACCCGAACCACCAAAAAAGAAAATCAATCATCTGCTGGTGGCATCTGACTCAGATGATGAAAATGAACATGCATTGGTCTGCACTATTCTGAATAGTTATCGAGCAGAACCCGACATCAGCATGAACACATGTCCTCTGGAATGGAGGCTGAAGCATGAAGGGATATATGAACCTTAGCACATCTGGCACGTAAATATCTTGCGCCGCCAGCTATGACAGTGCCATGAGAACACCCATGCTCACTTTCAGGTGACATTGTAAACAAGAAGCAGGCAGCATTATCTCCTGCAAATGTAAACAAACTTGTTTGTCTTAAGAAAAGGAGTACTTGTGGCACCTTAGAGACTAACAAATTTATTAGAGCATAAGCTTTCGTGAGCTACAGCTCACTTCATCGGATGCATCCGATGAAGTGAGCTGTAGCTCACGAAAGCTTATGCTCTAATAAATTTGTTAGTCTCTAAGGTGCCACAAGTACTCCTTTTCTTTTTGCGAATACAGACTAACACGGCTGCTACTCTGAAACTTGTTTGTCTTAGTGGTTGGTTGAACAAGAAGTAGGACTGAGTGGACTTGTAGGCTCTAAAGTTTTACACTGTTTTGTTTTGGAGTGCAGGTTTTTTGTACATAATTCTACATTTGTAAGTTCAACTTTCATGATAAAAGAGATTGCACTATAGTACTTGAATGAGATGAATTGAAAAATACTATTTTGTTTATCATTTTTACAGTGCAAATATTTGTAATAAAAATAATAATATAAAGTGAGCACTGTACACTTTGTATTCTGTGTGGTAATTGAAATCAATATATTTGAAAATGTAGACAATATTTAAATTAATGGTATTCTATTATTGTTTAACAGCACGATTAATCACACGATTGTTTGTTTTTTTTTAAATCAGCCCTACTTGCAACCAAGGAATTAGATTTCTCTAAGTAATTATTAATGAGGAATCATAACTGAAGTAGTGTGATTCGACTTGTGTCCTGCAACAATCTGTTCTTGCCCTACTGCTGTTTGGTATCTTTATCAATAAGCTGGAAGAAAAATATAGAATCAGTACTGGTTGAGTTTCCTGAGGACACAAGAATAGTGGAGTGATAAATAATGATAAGGACAAGTCAATTCTAGAGAGTGATCTGGACCACATGGTAAACTTGGCTCATTCAAACAACATATATTTTAATACAGCCAAAAGTAAATCATAAAACACAGAAACAAAGAACGTAGGTCACACTTTCAGGATGAAGGACTCTATTCCGGAAAGCAGTGATTCTAAAAAGGGATCATGCTGGATAACCAAATGAACAGGAGTCCCCTGGGCAAGGCTGTGGCTAAAAGGGGAATGCAATCTTTGGACGTATAAAATGGGAAATATCAAGTAGGAATAGATATATGCTATTGTCTCTGTAAATAGCATTTGTGAGACCACTATTACTCTATCCAGTTCTTCATTTCAAAAAAAGATGCTGGAAAATTGAAAATGTTTCAGAAAAGAGCTACAAGAATTACATGAACTTTGAAATCCCGCCTTTCAGAGACCTAAGAAACTCAATCTTTAGGTTATCAAACAAAAAGTTTAGAAGTGTCTTGGTCACAGTTTATTAGTACCACAGTTTATTAGTACCTGGGGAGGAGATTTCATTTAGCAGGAAGTTCTTTAATCTATCAGACAAGATCCAATGGATGAAAGCTGAAACTAGACAAATTCAGACTGGAAATAAAGTGAATTTTTTTTAATTTTTATTATTAACAGTGAGGGTAATTAACCATTAGTACAACTTACCAAGGGATGTAGTGGATGGATCTCCATCACTTGAAGTCTTTAAATCCAGAAACTGGATATCTTTCTAAAAGACATACTCTAGTTCAACCAGAAGATAGGAACCCGAGACAGGAGTCACTTGGCCTGTGTTATGCGGGAGATCAGATTAGATCATCATAATGTTCTCGTCTAGCCTTAAAAATCTATAAAGTAGTTAAACCGATTTAAATAGCATTTAAAATCCTATATTTTTATTAAACAAAAGCCATTGATAGTGTAGATGTATGGATATAATTTATGATGGGGATTCAATAAACAGCAACAGATCTAAACCTTAGCCTCATTTAAGCGCAGAGCTAGAGGTCGAACTACTGACATTTTCCTTTAAATCAAAGTGCTGTTAATTCAAGCGTGAGACAAAGACAGAAAACAGAGGGACATTCTAGAACCCTGAAATGTTCTATAATCAGTGACACATATGACACACAGAGTCACACAGACATTATACAATGTGAACTATTCATACAAATTGCTGGATTCTAAATTAACTTTAACCAATAAAGAAAAGTATCTAGATATCATTGTGAAGAGTTCAGTGAAAACATCTGTTAAATGGACAGAGGTGATCAAAAAACAAAAAGTGGTTACACTGGACAAAGAAAGTGATAAAGAGTAATACAAATATAATACAATCCCATTATATAAATTGATTGTAGTTCCTCATCTTAAATACAATATTCAATTCTGGTCACCTCATTCTGAAAAGGACATAGCAGAAATAGAGTCCAGAGAAGGGATACAGGAATTACAGTAATGGGAGGACTGAGAAGAGTTTAAAATGTTCAAGATAATGTAGATTACAGAGGAAATGAAGAAGGGGGGGGGGGATAGACAGAGGTATATAAAATGAACAGTTTAGAGAAGTTTAATCAGGCACTCTTATCTATCTTTTCTCATAATACTAGAACAAGATCAGCGTGATAGGTGCCTTAAAAAAAAGCACACAGTTTAACTAGAGGCAGCCAATGAAATTAATTGGCAACAAATGCAAAACTGATAAAAGGAAATGCTTTTTTTAACCACACAAAATTAACCAGTGAACTCATTGCCATGAAGTATTATTGAGGCCCAGAACTAGCCCAATTAAAAAAAAAAGAATTAGACACTTGTATGAATAATAAGACCATCCACAATTACATAAAATAGAAAATGTAAGAGACAAATGACTTATCTATGCAGATTTCCTCTGCTGTCACTCATCACTGTAATATCTCACAACCTAAGCTCATGCTTCAAGATGTAAACTAACCACTAATTACCTAGAATTAGGAAGGAACCAATTGTCAATTATGGGGATTCTTGTACCTTACATTGAAGAATCTGGTGCTAGACACTATAAAACCAAGATACTGAACTGAATACGCACTGCCTTCATTTGCCAGTATGGCAATTCCTATGTACCTATTAAAGAACAGTCTCAGGAGCAAAATGAATCCCTTAGCAAGTTCACCTTTAAACCAGGAAACTACAAAACATTATAGTACACACACACTTCACTGTTTCTGATATCCATTTTCAAAACATCTTTCAACAACGTCAAAACAAAAGGCTGACCCTGGTGAGAAAAAAATGTTTTGAGCATAAAAAAACAACAAGCATATAAGTTATTTAACACGTCATGATCAAAATGAAAAGAGAAAACTACGGTAAAAAAAAAAAATCTGTGTGCATTAGACCATCCAAACAAAGCCTACTAAAACTCTTGAAACGTGTGTTTGTTAAAATATACCACATTAACAGTGCCACCTGCTACAGCTCACTATGCTGTTGCTGCAGTGTCAGAGCCTGTGGTTCCACATGCTAAAGCTCACCATATGGCATTAACAAAACCCTAACCTCTCCATCTCCTTGATCTCCCCCCTAGGTTTTTGCTGGAACCTAGCTTGGGTCTGAAGGGAGCTGCTCTACAGAGCCATGAGGCCTTGCCAGCCAAGCTAAAACAAGAGATAGCTTGTGCCTTGGTGTGAACATCTTTAGTGTGGGCATTACTTTTGTTCCCACTGCAAACTGATACTTAGCTGGTCAGTAAAAGGGTACGCAAAGTGCTGGAGACAGCACCAGTCAGTGGGTGAGCAGCTATCTCAGAAACCCTGGCTTCAGTAGGGACAGCTAGGACCCTGGAGGCATACTGCTGGATTTAGATGTCTGGTCCTTCTTGGCACAGGCAGGGGGAAGACAGTTATTATTGTTGATACCATATTGCATTATAAAATAAACACTGACCCTATGGGGCACTACCTGCTCAGAAATGAGAACAGGGTTCAATGTGGGTACTGGTCATGTGATCTCAATGAGCTAGGAGAGGGTCATTCACACCCAACCAGGAAATAGAAGTTGCAGGGGTGACAAATACAAGGGCGACAGTGGGAAGGGATACCGGCAGCGATGAGTAAGACAGCAGCAAAGGCAAATGAGGGAAACAAGGGCCATGGCAGTCAGGAGAAGGGAAATGGAGTGAGAGCCAGAACAGTTCTAGAGAAACGATGGTCATGCCAACACCCATGGAAAGAGCGGCACTGATGGGGAAGGTGACATGGGGAATAACGGAACGATCGCATCCAGGGGAATGATGGCAAAAGCATCTGCGATGAGGGAAATGGCAGCAAGAACAACATGGGAAACCGATGGCAAAAGCAACCATGAGGAGGAAAATCATGGTGGTACCAGGGACACGATGCCAACAAGAGTGGTCAGGGGGACGGTGCGCAGGAATTGACGCCAATGCCACAGGTGACGGCGAGGACGGCACCCAGAACATGATGCTGATGACCATGACGAGAGGGACAGGACGCCAACGACAGTAACGAAGGAGACCGCGGAGATGGCACTGGAAACACAATGCCTGTGACGGTAACGGGGGGGGGCGGGGGGAACGGCGCCAGGAATACAAAGCCAGCAACCCACGAGGGGGATGGCCTAAGGAAGACGTCGCCAGCGAGGGAGTCAGCAGAGATGGCAGTAGGACCACGATGCCAACGAGGAGGATGGCACCAGGAATACCACGCCAACGTTGGCGATGACGCCAGGGGGGATGACACCCGGGACACGACGCCGGCGATGAGGAAGATGGTTGGAACGGGGCAAGGAGCACGACGCCGGGGATGACACCCGGGACATAACGCCGATGCCGGTGATGAGGGAGACGGCTGGGACGGGGCGAGGGACGCGACGCAGAGGGACACGGCTGGGAGGGGGCGAGGGACGCGACGCCGAGGGACCCGGCTGGGACGCGATGCCGAGGGACACGGCTGGGACGGGGCGAGGGACGCGACGCCGAGGGAGACGGCTGGGACGGGGCGAGGGACGCGACGCCGAGGGAGACAGCTGGGAAGCAGCTGGGACGGGGCGAGGGACGCGACGCCGAGGGAGACAGCTGGGATGGGGCGAGGGACGCGGCTGGGACGGGGCGAGGGACGCAACGCCGAGGGAGACGGCTGGGACGGGGCGAGGGACGCGACGCCGAGGGAGACGGCTGGGACGGGGCGAGGGACGCGACACCGAGGCCAAAGGGGACGTCACCCGCGAGACGAAGCCAAGGCCGATGATGAGGGAGACAGTTGGGACGGGGCGAGGACACGACACCAAGGCCAACGCCGGGGGGGGGGACAACGCCCGGGACACGACACCGACGCCGGCGACGAAGGAGACGGTTGGGAAGGGGCGAGGGATGCGACGCCAAGGGATGCGGCTGGGATGCAACGCCGAGGGACACGGCTGGGACGGGGCGAGGGACGCGACGCCGAGGGACACGGCTGGGACGCGGGGGCGAGGGACACGGCTGGGACGCGGGGGCGAGGGACACGGCTGGGACGCGGGGGCGAGGGACACGGCTGGGACGGGGCGAGAGACGCGACGCCGAGGGACACGGCTGGGACGGGGTGAGGAACGCGACACCGAGGGACCCGGCTGGGACGCGACGCCGAGGGAGACAGCTTGGACGGGGCGAGGGACGCGACGCCGAGGGACACGGCTGGGACGCAACACCGAGGGACACGGCTGGGACGGGGCGAGGGACACGGCTGGGACGGGGCGAGGACGCGACTGGGACGCGATGCCGAGGGACACGGCTGGGACGGGGCGAGGGACACGGCTGGGACGGGGCGAGGGACGCGACGCCGAGGGACGCGGCTGGGACGCGACGCCGAGGGACAGGGCTGGGACGGGGCGAGGGACACGGCTGGGACTGGGCGAGGGACACGGCTGGGACGGGGCGAGGACGCGACGCCGAGAGACGCGGCTGGGACGGGGCGAGGGACGCGACGCCGAGGGACGTGGCTGGGACGGGGCGAGGACACGACGCCGAGAGAGATGGCTGGGACGGGGCGAGGGACGCGACACCAAGGGAGACGGCTGGGACGGGGCGAAGGACACGGCTGGGACGGGGCGAGGGACACGGATGGTACGGGGCGAGGACACGACGCCGAGGGACGCGGCTGGGACGGGGCGAGGGACGCGACGCCGAGGGACACGGCTGGGACGGGGCGAGGACACGACGCCGAGGGACGCGGCTGGGACGGGGCGAGCACACGACGCCGAGGGACGCGGCTGGGATGGGGCAAGGACAAGACGCCGAGGGAAACGGCTGGGACAGGGCGAGGGACGCGACTACGAGGGAGACGGCTGGGACGGGGCGAGGGACACGGCTAGGAAGGGACGAGGACGCGACGCCGAGGGACGCGGTTGAGATGGGGCGAGGGACGCGACGCCGAGGGACGCGGCTGGGACGGGGCGAGGATGCGACGCCGAGAGAGACGGCTGGGACGGGGCGAGGGACGCGATGCCGATGGAGACGGCTGGGACGGGGTGAGGGACGCGACACCGAGGGACCCGGCTGGGACGGGACGAGGAAGCGACGCCGAGGGACGCGGCTGGGACGGGGCGAGCACGCGACGCCGAGGGACGCGGCTGGGACGGGGCGAGGACGCGACGCCGAGGGACGCGGCTGGGACGGGGCGAGGACGCGACGCCGAGAGAGACGGCTGGGACGGGGCGAGGACACGACGCCGAGGGACGCGGCTGGGACGGGGCGAGGACACGACGCCGAGGGAGGCGGCTGGGACGGGGCGAGGACACGACGCCGAGGGAGGCGGCTGGGACGGGGCGAGGACACGACGCCGAGGGACGCGGCTGGGACGGGGCGAGTGACGCGGCTGGGACGGGGCGAGGATGCGACGCAGAGGGACACGGCTGGGATGGGGCGAGGGACGCGGCTGGGACGGGGCGAGGAAACGACGCCGAGGGACGCGGCTGGGACGGGGCGAGGACACGACGCCGAGGGACGCGGCTGGGACGGGGCGAGGGACGCGAAGCCGAGGGAGGCGGCTGGGACGGGGCGAGGACGCGACGCCGAGGGAGGCGGCTGGGACGGGGCGAGGACGCGACGCCGAGGGACGCGGCTGGGACGGGGCGAGGGACGGGGCTGGGACAGGGCGAGGGACGTGGCTGGGACAGGGCGAGGATGCGACGTCGAGAGAGACGGCTGCGACGGGGCGAGGGACACGGCTTGGACGGGGCGAGGGATACGGCTGGGACGGGGCGAGGACACGACGGCGAGGGACGCGGCTGGGACGGGGCGAGGACACGACGCCGAGGGAGACGGCTGGGACGGGGCGAGGGACACGGCTGCGACGGGGCGAGGACGCGACGCCGAGGGACGCCGCTGGGACGCGACGCCGAGGGACAGGGCTGGGACGGGGCGAGGGACACGGCTGGGACGGGGTGAGGACGCGACGCCGAGGGACAGGCTGGGACGGGGCGAGGGACACGGCTGGGACGGGGCGAGGGACACGAAGCCGAGGGACGGGCTGGGAAGGGGCGAGGGACGCGACGCCGAGAGAGACGGCTGGGACGGGGCGAGGGACGCGACGCCGAGGGAGACGGCTGGGACGGGGCGAGGGACGCGACGCCGAGGGAGACGGCTGGGACGGGGCGAGGACGCGACGCCGAAGGACGCGGCTGGGACGGGGCGAGGGACAGGGCTGGGATGGGGCGAGGACGCGACGCCGAGGGACGCTGCTGGGACGGGACGAGGACACGACGCCGAGGGACGCTGCTGGGATGGGGCGAGGACACGACGCCGAGGGACGCTGCTGGGATGGGGCGAGGACACGACGCCGAGGGACGCGGCTGGGATGGGGCGAGGGACACAGCTGGGACGGGGCGAAGACGCGACGCCGAGGGACGCGGCTTGGACGGGGCGAAGACGCGACGCCGAGGGACGCGGTTGGGACGGGGCGAGGACACGACGCCGAGGGACGCGGCTAGGACGGGGCGAGGACACGATGCCGAGGAAGACGGCTGGGACGGGGCGAGGGACACGGCTGGGACGGGGCGAGGACGCGACGCCGAGGGACGCGGCTGGGACGGGGCGAGGGACGCGACGCCGAGGTACGCGGCTGGGACGGGGTGAGGACACGACGCCGAGGGACGCGGCTGGGACGGGGCGAGGGACACGGCTGGGACGGGGCGAGGGAGACGGCTGGGACGGGGTGAGGACGCGACGCCGAGGGACGCGGCTGGGACGGGGCGAGGACGCGACGCCGAGGGACGCGGCTGGGACGGGACGAGGACGCGACGCCGAGAGACGCGGCTGGGACGGGGCGAGCTCGCGACGCCGAGGGACGCGGCTGGGATGGGGCGAGCACGCGACGCCGAGGGACGCGGCTGAGACGGGGCAAGGGACAAGGCTGGGACGGGGCGAGGGAGACGGCTGGGACGAAGCGAGGACGCGACGCCGAGGGACGCGGCTGGGACGGTGCGAGGGACGCGGCTGGGATGGGGCGAGGATGCGACGCAGAGGGACACGGCTGCGATGGGCCGAGGGACGCGGCTGGGATGGGGCGAGGACACGACGCCGAGGGACGCGGCTGGGACGGGGCGAGGACACGACGCCGAGGGACGCGGTTGGGACGGGGCGAGGGACGCGACGCCGAGGGACGCGGCTGGAACGGGACGAGGGACGCGACGCCGTGGGACGTGGCTGGGACGGGACGAGGACGCGACGCCGAGGGACGCGGCTGGGACGGGGCGAGGGACGCGACGCCGAGGGACGCGGCTGGGACGGGGCGAGGGACGCGGCTGGGACGGGGCGAGGGACGCGACGCCGAAGGAGACGGCTGGGACGGGACAAGGACGCGACGCCGAGGGACGTGGCTGGGACGGGGCGAGGGACGCGACGCAGAGGGACACGGCTGGGACGGGGCGAGGGACGCGACGAGGAGGGAGACGGCTGGGACGGGACGAGGACACGACGCCGAGGGCGCGGCTGGGACGGGGCGAGGGACGGCTGGGACGGGGCGAGGGACACGACGCCGAGGGACGCGGCTGGGACGGGGCGAGGACACGACGCCGAGGGAGGCGGCTGGGACGGGGCGAGGGACGCGGCTGGGATGGGGCGAGGGACACGACGCCGAGGGAGACGGCTGGGACGCGGCTGGGACGGGGCGAGGGACGCGGCTGGGACGGGGCGAGGGACACGACGCCGAGGGACGTGGCTGGGACGGGGCGAAGGACGCGACGCCGAGGGAGGCGGCTGGGACAGGGCGATGGACGCTACGCCGAGGGACGCGGCTGGGACGGGGCGAGGGACGCAGCTGGGACGGGGCGAGGGACGCGGCTGGGACGGGGCGAGGACGCGACGCCGAGGGACGTGGCTGGGACGCGGCGACGGATGCGACGCTGAGGGACGCGGCTGGGACGGGGCGAGGGACGTGGCTGGGACGGGGCGAGGACACGACGCCGAGGAACGCTACTGGGACGGGGCGAGGGACGCGGCTGGGACGGGGCGAGGACACGACGCCGAGGGACGCGGCTGGGACGGGACGAGAGACACGACGCCGAGGGACGCGGCTGGGACGCGACGCCGAGGGAGACGGCTGGGACGGGGCGAGGGACACGACGCCGAGGGACGCGGATGGGACGGGGCGAGGGACGCGGCTGGAACGGGGCGAGGACGCGACGCCGAGGCCGAAGGGGACGACACCCGCGAGACGAAGCCAAGGCCGACGATGAGGGAGACGGCTGGGACGGGGAGAGGACACGACGCCGAGGGACACGGCTGGGTCGGGGCGAGGGACGCGGCTGGGACGGGGCGAGGACGCGACGCCGAGGCCAAAGGGGACGACACCCGCGAGACGAAGCCAAGGCCGACAATGAAGGAGACGGCTGGGACGGGGCGAGGACACGACGCCGAGGGACGCGGCTGGGACGGGGCGAGGACACGACGCCGAAGGACGCGGCTAGGACGGGGAGAGGGACGCGGCTGGGACGGGGCGAGGATGCGACGCCGAGGCCAAAGGGGACGACACCCGCGAGACGAAGCCAAGGCCGTCGATGAGGGAGAGAGTTGGGACGGAGCGAGGGACAAGACACCAAGGCCGACGCCGGGAGGGGGACAACGCCCGGGACACCGACGACCGACGCCGGCGACGAAGGAGACGGTTGGGATGCGGCGAGGGACGCGACGCCGAGGGACGCTGCTGGGACGGGGCGAGGGACGCGGCTGGGATGGGGCGAGGAAACGACTCAGAGAGACGCAGCTGGGACGGGGGGAGGGACGCGGCTGGGACGGGGCGAGGACGCGACGCCGAGGCCAAAGGGGACGACACCCGTGAGACGAAGCCAAGGCCGACGATGAGGGAGACGGCTGGGACGGCGCGAGGACACGACGCCGAGGGACGCGGCTGGGACGGGGCGAGGGACGCGGCTGGGACGGAGCTAGGACGCGACGCCGAGGGACGCGGCTGGGACGGGGCGAAGACGCGACGCCGAGGCCAAAGGGGACGACACCCGCGAGACGAAGCCAAGGCCGACGATGAGAGAGACTGCTGGGACGGGGCGAGGACACGACGTCGAGGGACGCGGCTGGGACGGGGCGAGGGACGCGGCTGGGACGTTTTGAGGATAGGACGCCGAGGCTAAAGGGGACGACACCCGCGAGACGAAGCCAAGGCCGACGATGAGGGAGACGGCTGGGACGGGGCGAGGACACGACGCCGAGGGACGCGGCTGGGACGGGGCGAGGGACGCGGCGAGGACACGACGCCGAGGGACGCGGCTGGGACGGGGCGAGGGACGCGGCTGGGACGGGGCGAGGACGCGACGCCGAGGCCAAAGGGGACGTCACCCGCGAGACGAAGCCAAAGCCGACGATGAGGGAGACGGCTGGGACGGGGCGAGGGCACGACGCCGAGGGACGCAGCTGGGACGGGGCGAGGACGCGACCCCGAGACCAAAGGGGACGACACCCGCGAGACGAAGCCAAGGCCGACGATGAGGGAGACGGTTGGGACGGGGCGAGGACACGACGCCGAGGGACGCGGTTGGGACGGGGCGAGGGATGCGGCTGGGACGGGGCGAGGGACGCGACGCCGAGGGAGACGGCTGGGACGGGGAGAGGGACGCGACGCCGAGGGAGACGGCTGGGACGCGGCTGGGACGGGGCGAGGACGCGACGCCGAGACCAAAGGGGACGACACCCACGAGACGAAGCCAAGGCCGACGATGAGGGAGACGGCTGGGACGGGGCGAGGACACGACGCCGAGGGACGCGGCTGGGACGGGGCGAGGACGCGACTCGAGGCCAAAGGGGACGACACCCGCGAAACGAAGCCAAGGCCGACGATGAGGGAGACGGTTGGGACGGGGCGAGGACACGACGCCGAGGGACGCGGTTGGGACGGGGCGAGGGACGCGGCTGGGACGGGGCGAGGGACGCGACGCCGAGGGAGACGGCTGGGACGGGGCGAGGGACGCGACGCCGAGGGAGACGGCTGGGACGCGGCTGGGACGGGGCGAGGACGCGACGCCGAGGCCAAAGGGGACGACACCCGCGAGACGAAGCCAATGCCGACGATGAGGGAGATGGTTGGGACGGGGCGAGGACACGACGCCGAGGGACGCGGTTGGGACGGGGCGAGGGACGCGGCTGGGACGGGGCGAGGGACGCGACGCCGAGGGAGACGGCTGGGACGCGGCTGGGACGGGGCGAGGACGCGACGCCGAGGCCAAAGGGGATGACACCCGCGAGACGAAGCCAAGGGCGACGATGAGGGAGACGGCTGGGACGGGGCGAGGACACGACGCCGAGGGACGCGGCTGGGACAGGGCGAGGACACGACGCCAAGGGATGTGGCTGGGACGGGGCGAGGACGCGACGCCGAGGCCAAAGGGGACGACACCCGCGAGACGAAGCCAAGGCCGACGATGAGGGAGACGGCTGGAACGGGGCGAGGACATGACGCCGAGGGACGTGGCTGGGATGGGGCGAGGGACGCGACGCCGAGGGACCCGGCTGGGACGGGGCGAGGACGCGACGCCGAGGCCAAAGGGGACGACACCCGCGAGACGAAGACAAGGCCAAAGATGAGGGAGACGGTTGGGACGGGGCGAGGACACGACGCCGAGGGACGCGGTTGGGACGGGGCGAGGGACGCGGCTGGGACGGGGCGAGGGACGCGACGCCGAGGGAGATGGCTGGGACGGGGCGAGGGACACGACGCCGAGGCAGACGGCTGGGACGCGGCTGGGACGGGGCGAGGACGCGACGCCGAGGCCAAAGGGGACGACACCCGCGAGACGAAGCCAAGGCCGACGATGAGGGAGATGGTTGGGACGGGGCGAGGACACGACGCCGAGGGACAAGGTTGGGACGGGGCGAGGGACGCGGCACGGACGGGGCGAGGGACGCGACGCGGAGGGAGACGGCTGGGACGCGGCTGGGACGGGGCGAGGACGCGACGCCGAGGCCAAAGGGGACGACACCCGCGAGACGAAGCCAAGGCCGACGATGAGAGAGACGGCTGGGACGGGGCAAGGACACGACGCCGAGGGACGCGGCTGGGACGGGGCGAGGACACGACGCCGACGGACACGGCTGGGACGGGGCAAGGACGCGACGCCGAGGCCAAAGGGGACGACACCCGCGAGACGAAGCCAAGGCCGACGATGAGGGAGACGGTTGGGACGGGGCGAGGACACGACGCCGAGCGACGCGGTTGGGACGGGGCGAGGAACGCGACGCCGAGGGACCCGGCTGGGACGGGGCGAGGACGCGACGCCGAGGCCAAAGGGGACGACACCCGCGAGACGAAGCCAAGGCCAAAGATGAGGGAGACGGTTGGGACGGGGCGAGGACACGAAGCCGAGGGACGCGGTTGGGACGGGGCGAGGGACGCGGCTGGGACGGGGCGAGGACACGACGCCGAGGGACGCAGCTGGGACGGGGCGAGGGACACGACGCCGAGGGACACGGCTGGGACGGGGCGAGGGACGCGACGCCGAGGCCAAAGGGGACGACACCCGCGAGACGAAGCCAAGGCCGACGATGAGGGAGACGGCTGGGACGGGGCGAGGGACACGACACCAAGGCCGACGAAGGGGGGGGGACAACGCCCGGGACAGGACACCGATGCAGGCGACGAAGGAGACGGTTGGGATGCGGCGAGGGACGCGACGCCGAGGGACGGGGCGAGGGACGCGGCTGGGACGGGGCGAGGGACGCGGCTGGCACGGGGCGAGGGACACGACGCCGAGGGACGCGGCTGGGACGGGGCGAGGACGCGACGCCGAGGCCAAAGGGGACGACACCCGCGAGACGAAGCCAAGGCCGACTATGAGGGAGACGGTTGGGACGGGGCGAGGAAACGACGCCGAAGGACGCGGCTGGGAAGGGGCGAGGACGCAACGCCGAGGCCAAAGGGGACGACACCCGCGAGACGAAGCCAAGGCCGACGATGAGGGAGACGGCTGGGACGGGGCAAGGACACGACGCCAAGGGACGCGGCTGGGACGGGGCGAGAACGCGACGCCGAGAAACGCGGCTGGGACGGGGCGAGGACGCGACGCCGAGTGACGCGGCTGGGACGGGGCGAGGGACGCGGCTGGGATGGGGCGAGGGACACGACGCCGTGGGACGCGGCTGGGACGGGGCGAGGGACGCAGCTGGGACGGGGCGAGGGACACGACGCCGAGGGACGCGGCTGGGACAGGGCGAGGACACGACGCCGAGGGACGCGGCTGGGACGGGACGAGGGACGCGGCTGGGACGGGGCGAGGACGCGACGCCGAGGCCAAAGGGGACGACACCCACGAGACGAAGCCAAGGCCGACGATGAGGGAGACGGCTGGGACGGGGCGAGGACACGACGCCGAGGGACGCGGCTGGGACGGGGCGAGGGACGCGGCTGGGACGGGGCGAGGACACGACGCCGAGGGACGCGGCTGGGACGGGGCGAGGGACGCGGCTGGGACGGGGCGAGGACACGACGCCGAGGGAGACGGCTGGGACGGGGCGAGGGACGCGACTGGGACAGGGCGAGGACACGACGCCGAGGGACGCGGCTGGGACGGGGCGAGGACACGACGCCGAGGGAGGCGGCTGGGACGGGGCGAGGACATGACGCCGAGGGACGCGGCTGGGACGGGGCGAGGACACGACGCCGAGGGACGCGGCTGGGACGGGGCGAGGACGCGACGCCGAGGCCAAAGGGGACGACACCCGCGAGACGAAGCCAAGGCCGACGCCGAGGGACGCGGCTGGGACGGGGGGAGGGACGCGGCTGGGACGGGGCGAGGACGCGACGCCGAGGCCAAAGGGGATGACACCCGCGAGACGAAGCCAAGGCCGACGATGAGGGACGCGGCTGGGACGGGGCGAGGGACGCGACGCCGAGGGACGCGGCTGGGACGGGGCGAGGGACGCGGCTGGGACGGGGCGAGGACACGACGCCGAGGGACGCGGCTGGGACGGGGCGAGGGACGCGGCTGGGACAGGGCGAGGACACGACGCCGAGGGAGACGGCTGGGACGGGGCGAGGGACGCGACTGGGACAGGGCGAGGACACGACGCCGAGGGACGCGGCTGGGACGGGGCGAGGACACGACGCCGAGGGAGGCGGCTGGGACGGGGCGAGGACACGACGCCGAGGGACGCGGCTGGGACGGGGCGAGGACGCGACGCCGAGGCCAAAGGGGACGACCCCCGCGAGACGAAGCCAAGGCCGATGATGAGGGAGACGGCTGGGACGGGGCGAGGAGACGACGCCGAGGGACGCGGCTGGGACGGGGCGAGGGACGCGGCTGGGACGGGGCGAGGACGCGACGCCGAGGCCAAAGGGGACGACACCCGTGAGACGAAGCCAAGGCCGACGCCGAGGGACGCGGCTGGGACGGGGCGAGGACATGACGCCGAGGGACGCGGCTGGGACGGGGGGAGGGACGCGGCTAGGACGGGGCGAGGTCGCGACGCCGAGGCCAAAGGGGACGACACCCGCGAGACGAAGCCAAGGCCGACGATGAGGGAGACGGCTGGGACGGGGCGAGGACACGACGCCGAGGGACGCGGCTGGGACGGGGCGAGGGACGCGGCTGGGACGGGGCGAGGACATGACGCCGAGGGACGCGGCTGGGACGGGGGGAGGGACGCGGCTAGGACGGGGCGAGGACGCGACGCCGAGGCCAAAGGGGACGACACCCGCGAGACGAAGCCAAGGCCGACGATGAGGGAGACGGCTGGGACGGGGCGAGGGACACGACACCAAGGCCGACGAAGGGGGGGGGGACAACGCCCGGGACAGGACACCGATGCAGGCGACGAAGGAGACGGTTGGGATGCGGCGAGGGACGCGACGCCGAGGGACGGGGCGAGGGACGCGGCTGGGACGGGGCGAGGGACGCGGCTGGCACGGGGCGAGGGACACGACGCCGAGGGACGCGGCTGGGACGGGGCGAGGACGCGACGCCGAGGCCAAAGGGGACGACACCCGCGAGACGAAGCCAAGGCCGACTATGAGGGAGACGGTTGGGATGGGGCGAGGAAACGACGCCGAAGGACGCGGCTGGGAAGGGGCGAGGGACGCGGCTGGGAAGGGGCGAGGACGCAACGCCGAGGCCAAAGGGGACGACACCCGCGAGACGAAGCCAAGGCCGACGATGAGGGAGACGGCTGGGACGGGGCAAGGGCACGACGCCAAGGGACGCGGCTGGGACGGGGCGAGAACGCGACGCCGAGAAACGCGGCTGGGACGGGGCGAGGACGCGACGCCGAGTGACGCGGCTGGGACGGGGCGAGGGACGCGGCTGGGATGGGGCGGACACGACACCGTGGAACGCGGCTG